>NC_032012.1:13048094-13053709 GCF_001865875.1 Lupinus angustifolius
TTTACTTTCCGCATTTTATTTATTCTTTAATACCAACCTTCCTTAGGAAGAAGTTTGGTTTGTTAATAAAATGAACCCGAAAGGGAGTAAATAAATAAAAGGTCACTAAATTTATTATTCTTTTGTTCTTTATTTATTTATTTGTATCTAACAACTAACTATTCATCACTTTTATTTATTAGAATATCATTAAACCGGTGTTGGAATTTATTCCACAAAACCGAGATGGTATTCAAAGGTACTTAATAATTATGTAATAGGTAATTGCTTCGATAACATTATACCGGCGTTAGAAATTATTCTAACAAAGCCGAGATGGGGCAAAGAAGGAATGACTTATTACATGATCATTAAAGAAGTAAGTTGTAACTAGAATATTCTTGAAACCATTATACCGACGCTGGAATTTATTTCACAAAGCCGAGATGGTGAACAAAGAGTAAAACCGAGTTCTCTTACTTAATCAAATAAAAAAAAGAACATAACGAAAATGAGAGTGTTAATCTTTCAAGAAAATTGGCACTGCAGTCAGGACGATTTGTTGAGAGGAGAATACTCCCTACTAAAATAAAAATAAACACCGAACTATCCTTTCAACAAAAGCACATCTGATGTATAATTATGGTATCCAAATGGAAGTCTATGTGACTTAGTAGGACACTCAGATCCAGATTTTGCTGGATGCAAAACTGAGAGGAAAAGTACAAGTGGTACTTGTCATATTATAGACAATACACTACTCTCATGGTCTTGTAAAAAGCAAGTTTGTGTTGCTCTAATTACTGCTGATGTAGAATACATTGCACGAGGTAGTCGTTGGGACCAAGTGTTGTGGCTTAAGCAACAATTACGAGATTATGGCTTGGACATAGGATGCATTCCTTGAAATGTGACAATACCAATGCTATAAACCTCGCTAAGAATCTAGTGATGTATTCCTGAACCAAGCATATTAATATAAGGCATCACTTCCATAGGGACCATGTTCAAAAGAAATATGTACTCTTAAAATTTGTTGATACATATGACCAATTAGCAGACATTTGTACAAAAAACTTTGGCTAAAGAACCTTTCTAGAAGATTAGACGTGAATTAGGCATACTTGATGAAGCTAACTTATCCTAAATGTGTTTATATGCTTATATGTTTGCTTCATTATGCTTTCTAGATGCCTACTTGTGCTTAAACTTGCTTTAAATTTGCCAAAATTTCATACTTTTGGGGTATGTAATCGATTACTACACTTGAGTAATCGATTACCAAACATTGGGTTTCTGAAGGTTTTCAAATACTAGGTAAAGTAACCAATTATACTAATGAGTAATTAAATACTGGATGAAATAGTAAAAAATTCTAATCGATTACAACGCAGAGTAATCGAGTATACTAAGTTGAATTTCTAGGAACTGGGTAGTTTTTCACTAGTCTAACTGATTACTCTACCATGAGTAATCGATTACATTGTGTAGTATTTAAAGTGATTCCTTCATTTTTAAAAACTTCATCTTCTTCCTTCAACCCTCTCTAAATCTGGTCACCCCTCCACTTTTCGCAACTGTTTTGAGTGATTTTCGAGTCAATTTGTATCACATTTTCAATTTTAAGCATATTACAACCATCCTTTTCATGTTTAGAGAACTAAATCAAAAACCTCCAAATTCTCAAATCCTCAAAACCTAGAATTTTCAAAACTTCAATTTCATGGCTTCTTCATCAAAGGCCATGAAGCAATGTACCTATGTGTCTCAAAGGAAGCAACCAACTTCTTTATAGGCTAATCTGTTGAATTTGATACGACTTCTTGCAAATGATGAGAAATGAAAAGTGTTCAAGGATCATTTTCTACAGAGACCAATTTTTGTTCCTAAGTATGGTAAGCTACTTGTGCAGGTATTTTAATGCAATCTGAACTTCTTAAGAGGAATAAAGTGTTTACCTATGTCAAGGCCAAGGAGATTGCCTTAGACTTGGGAACCTTAAGTTACATTTTTTGTAACATACCTTTCACAGGAACTATAGTGGAATCTGACTTTCAATGTGATTTGGAAGGGTATAACAAAAAGGAATTCTACTAATGTATGTGTAGATTTTCCAAGAGGGAAATTGAAATGCGTAAGCAAAGGGCTTTAGGTGAAATTGTTAAGGGTAGAGATATCCTCTCTGTTGGAAATCTCAATCTAGAAGACCATTTGCTTCATTACCTTATAAGTAATGTTATAGTTCCCATGTTTTCAAATCATTCTCAAATCAGCGATATGGAACTACAACTTATGTATGCTCTTAAGAATAACATTCCAATAAACTTGACTTTAATGGTAATGCGACAAATGTGGACTTTTAGAGATACTTAGAGCCTCTTACCTTATATTATAATCATCAGTGCCACACTTAAGCATTTTGGTATCTCTATTATTAGGGAGTCCAAGATTGAGCTATATGATAAGGATAGCAAGATCGATGTGGATGTGATCCACAAGATGGGATTCTTTCGATACCCGACTGATATGATCTTCAAGCATCAAAGTGTTCAATAGGCTGCTCCTAGGAAAAATCCTTATGCTGATCCTCCTGCACCTCAACCCGCTACATTCCATATCAAGTCATCTTCATCTACTACCATGCCTGCCAATCAAATGATCATGGATGAGTTATTCTCGCTTCGAGGTTACATCACGACAAGTATGGATACCCTTGATGCTAAGAAACAAGTCCAAGTTGAACTTAGAATATTATCAAATCGGTTAGACTACATGGATCTGGATGATGATAGTGATGGACCAGAATCTTAGAGTAATTGTTGTCTAGGATTTGCTGGTTGTTCCATGATCTTGTTAGTTCTTGACTTTGTTGGATTTTTTTACTCATTTTGTAATGTTTGACATTTGTTCACTTTATGCTTGTATAATGCTAGTTTTCTTTAATGACTATTATTCTATGGTTCTTCACATGATTATATCATCTTATAGCATTTACATTATGTGGTTCATATTGTTTATTTTGACATTATCTTAGAAATAAGTCATTATTTTATCTTGTAGCCTTTTTGCTATATATATATATATATATTTTCCTTCGTTTTGATAAAGTCAAGAAGGGGAGAAAAGTTGGAGTTGCATTTTTTGTTAAACAACTTTTCACGCACATACTTAAAAATAAAGGGGGAGTATACAAGATAGGGGGATCATACTTAAGTCAAACATGTCAAATCTTATGAAGTATGTTGAAACCAACAAACTTCATTTTTCAAGACAATGTTGGTTTGACATCATCAAAAAGGGAGAGATTGTGAAGAAGATCTTGCTCCTAACCTTGACACGATTTTTATGAAGACACCAAGATCACCAAAAGGAAGAATGTCGTTAAGGCATAGAAGATCAAGCTTCAAGCCAAATAGACTTTAAAATATTCAATGGGTATTTCTGTCCTTACGCTCTAATATAGTTTAGTAGCAATGCTCAATAAGTGGAAAAGCTATTTTGAAAATTATTGGAAAACTCTTAGTCAAAATAAAACAAATTACAAAATGTTAAGTAGAAGGTTACTTGACCTGAGTAACAAATTACTAGACGTAGATAACATATTACTTGAACTGTGTGATAGTGAGTAACAGGTTACTGAGACTGCATAACATGTTACTTGCATGAGAAATGAGTTATCAAGCAAAATTGACATAGAGTAACTGATTACTCAAAGGAGTAACCGATTAGTCAATTGGGAAGTAAGCTTCAGCGATCAGTTATTTAGTATTGTAGTCAGTTACAAAGAATTGTTACACCACATTTTCAAATCTAAACCTAACAACTTTAATCCAAACTGAATTGGTTTAGTTCCAATTGTGTCCTACCTTCTCATAGGAGTATATTGGTTGGTTGGAAGCCTATTTAAAGGCATTGAATAATCCATTTCGTGCATCCAATCTTTCATAGAATTCACACAACTTTCATATACAACTATCTACACTTTTTCATGTTACTCTTGTTCTAAACTTTAACAATTTTCTGAAGTTGCTTCAAAGTGCTTGTTCTAAAGTTTTCTAAACTTAAACACTATTTTAACAATGTATACTAAGTGTAGAAAGAGCAAGAGGATTGCAAGTTAAGGCAATTTTATATCTTGTAAGGTAAGCTTTTCCCTAGAAAGTTTTCTTCATCCATTGTTGTAAACTTTTCATCACAAGGGTATAGTGATAAGGGGAAGAGTGTACTTGGAAGATGTTATCTTCTAAGGGTCAGACGTATTAATGAGTGTGTGATGTACAAGGAGTCTTGGGAAGAGAAGTTGTAATTACAACTCATAATATCTTGTAAAGAAATCTATTTTGATGCAAGAGTACTTGACATAGCCTTCGGTGGACAAGAAGGTGAACCAGTATAAAACTTCGATGTACTTTCTCTCTTCTCCTTACTTTTGTTTTTATGTTTTTACTTGGTGATTTTTCTGCATTATTTTCGCAGGAACAAACTCTAACTTTTATGGCATAAAAATTGTCCATATAAACCAACCAACTAATTCACACACCTCTTAGTTTCCATCTAATACTTACATCTCTATAACTCTCTCCATTTTTCATTCTTTCTTCATTCTTCTCTATATTCTCCATTTCCTCCATTTTCCCTATTCTTGATATATAATATACACATAAGGCATATATGAGAATGGTTAACTTTTGTTTTGAACTTTACGATCATCAACATAATATGAATTATTAAAAACAATGCAATATTCTTATTTTTTAGGTTTTATATTTCAATTGCCACATATGTGAGTTATGAAAATCTTTCACTCTCAACTTAAGAAGCGAGCCAGTTATAATTGTGGCTAATGTGGCTAACCAGAAAATGGGCATATTTGTCATTTCAAAACCCATTCTCATTCATATCTAATCATAGTTTCCGCTACTAAACCATCATCACTGCTCCCCAGTCATCGTTGCATGTTATCATTTGATGATATCTATGTCGATATGGTGGAGTGTGGTGAAATGGCAGATAGAGATTCTGTAGTTGAAATAACGGATGTGTTGAGCATGAATCTAGATTCGTGTAATTTTCAAGTGAATTTTTTGTCGGTGGTGGAAGAGGCTACTATCGGCAGGGCTGTTGTCACGGTCGAAGGTATGCAAGGGATGGAGGAAGGTGGCAAGGAGGTCGTGGAAAGCGGTGGAGGAGTTGAGGCTTAGGGTTCTTATGAGAAAAAGAAGGTGAATGATGAATGAACTTGAGAAGAAAAATGAATGAGCTTGACGAAGCTCTATAACAGAAAAATAAGCATGATGAGTTGAATGAATGAAACAATGAATAACCTCAGAAGTTTTATTGATTGGTGAAGAAGAGAAAAGCTGAATTCTTACAAAGAGGAAGAAAGTTTCTATTTATAGAGGGAATCAACAACCTCTTCATAACTAACTAACCAAAAATAGAAAGACTGTAAAAAAGTGCAAAATGTGTAAAAAAGAAGAGGGAATTGGTTAAACGGATTATGTAGATAAGTGTGAAGTTGGTTTAATGGATTCATCTTGTTGTTTTGATAGCATTGCTGCTGAATGGCTTGTAGTTTTCATTGCTGCTAAATGCCTTGTAGTTGAGTGAGTGTTGATAGATTTGGCTAATACCCC
>NC_032012.1:13053809-13059504 GCF_001865875.1 Lupinus angustifolius
TGGAGCACATAGAATAATGAGACCCAGCTTGAGATGAATTGTAGAGAAATCCTTTACTCCAAGAGGCTTTGTTAAGGAATCTGCCAATTGCAATTTGGTTGAGACAGGTAGAAATTTCAGAGGGTTGTTGAAACATGCTTCTCTAACCGAGTGACAATCTAGCTCAATATGCTTAGTTCGCTCATGGAAAAGTGGATTTGATGCAATGTGAATGGCGGATTGATTGTCACAATAAAGAGTATGAGGGTGAGTAGATTGGAAGTGTAAGTCATGAAGCAAGTAAGTCAGCCATTTGATCTCACATGTTGTGATGGACATGGCCCTATACTCTACCTCACAAGAGCTTCTCGCCACAGTTTTTTTCTTCTTTGATTTCCTGGAGATGGGTGAATGGCCTAAGTAGATGCAACATCTAGTGACTGATCTCCTTGTATCAGGGCAAGAGGCACAATCACTATCACTATAAGCCTTGATGTGAATTTGAGAGTTGGAAAGGAAGTATAATCCCAGATCTGGGTTCCCTTTGAGATACCTGAGAACCTTGATGGTTGCATTATGGTGAGTTGTGGTTGGTGTAGCCATAAATTGAGCAAGCTGATTAAACAAGAATGATGGCAATTAGACTAGAGGACATGTGTTTGATGAATAAGGAGTAGTCATTGTTGGATTTGGCATAGCCATGTTTGCTGAGAAAAGTGGATAGTTTGGCAAACCATTGTCTTCCTGCTTGCTTGAGGCCATATAGTGATTTTTACAATTTACAAACTTGAGTTGGTGAGTTAGAGAGGAGACTAGGGGGAGAGGCCACGTAAACTTCTTCTCTTAAGTCACCATAAAGGAATGCATTGTTGACATCTAGCTGCTTTAAATGCCAACTGTGTATGGATGCCAATGCTAGAACTAATCGTATTGTGCTGACTTTTACCATAGTGGAGAATGTGTCCATATAGTCAATTCCTTCAGTTTGTGTGAAACCTTTGGCTACTAGCCTTGCCTTATACCTTTCCATACTACCATCAGGCTTGTATTTTACTTTGAAGACCCATTTGCAATCTATGGGTCTTTTGTCATCAGGTAGATCAATGAGGATCCAGGTCTGATTTTGGCTTAAGGCATCAAGTTCTTTTTCAATAGCAATCTTCCAATGAGGGTGTTATATTGCCTTAGAATAAGTTTTGGGTTCAATGTGTGTGGAGAGTGATAGGAGTAATGATCTGTATGATGGTGATAGGGAGTGATAAGAGAGATAAGAAGATAAGGGGTAGATGTGAGGAGTTGATGGACTAATTTGGTTAGGCAGGGCACAATGGTAGTCTTTTAGATATGTGGGTCTTTTTGTGAGTCTTGTGCTTTTTCGTGTGAAGGGTGGTTGTGTTGTGTTTCATGTTTGTGTGAGGTGTTGGGGAGGGGAGGATGGGTTTGATGTAGGTTGGATAGTTGATTGATGGTCTGTGTGAGGTAGGGTAGGACTAGAGGAGGGGTCAGGGATGTCAACATATGGTGGGGGAGTATGGTCAATAGGGGGAGGTATGGTGATTTCTTGCTCTGAGTAGGTTATCTGCTTGTATGGAAAAATAGTTTCATGGAAGATTACATCTCAAGGGACCTGGAATCCAAATGGAGGACAAGATATCCTTTTGTGCCTTCCTTGTAACCCAAGAAGATGCACTTGCTTGCCCTGGGCTCAAGCTTTGATATATTAATAGATAGAGTGCTTGTGAAGCAGAGTGAGACAAAGACTCTCAAGTGCTCAATGTGAGGCTTGGTGTTGTGTAGAACTTCATGAGATGACTTTCCTTCCAAGACTAGTGTAGGTAGTAAGTTGATAATGTGAACAACATGCTTAATAGCATAACACCGATACAATTTTGGAACTTGGCTTTGAATTAAGAGTGCTCTTGTTACATTCAACAAATGTTGATGCTTTCTCTCAACTATGTTGTTCTGTTGAGGTGTGTGTCTGCATGATGTTTGGTGCTTGATTCCTCTGTCAGAATAGAAGGAATTCATGGAGAAATCAGCACCATTATCATTTCTCACTATTTTAACCTTGCTTGAAAACTGAGTGTTGATCATGATGATTAAGTCTTACAATACTTTCCTTGCTTCTCCTTTGGTTTTAAAAAGATAAATCCATGTGTACCTTGACTGACATCAACAACAGTTAGGAAAAACTTGTGTCCATGCACATATAAATTTGAAATTGGCCCCCAAATGTCTGTATGTATCATGTCAAAAATACTAGTAGGAAACTTTAGTCTTTTTTGTTTAGTTAAGTGGCATACATCACAAACATGTTCTTTATTGAATGCTAAAAAAGGATAACTGGTCTTTATATTTTCCATAGACTAGAATTAGAGAGATTTACAAAATTGGAAAAATAAAATGACTCTCTCTGTTGGTGCCTAGTTGTCTTCAGTACATAAAGGCCATGTGTGAGTTTAGTTGTACCAATCGTCCTCAAAGAATCTCTTTCATGAATTTGGCAAGAAAAATCATCAAAAGACAATATGTAGGATGATCTTGTGGTTAACTTAGGTATAGAAAGAAGGTTATAGGAGAAGCTAGGTAGATAGAGGACATTGTGTATGGATAGATCATCACTTAAAAGAATGGTTCCTGAAATATATGTATAGATAGATCATCTTGGCATGTGAGTTGTCTCTCCTGCTGACCAACTAGAGATAAAACTTTGCTCATTGTGGGCAAAGGGTCAATCAACAGGATTTGGGATCTCACAGTGTCATATGAATCATTTAGTCCTTCCAAGAATCTAATGATTTTATCCTCTAACATGTGTGCCTTGGTGTTCTTCATGGAACTGCAAGTTGCAGGGACCTCACAGTCACAAAAGCGGAGGGGCATGCATGTTTCAAACTAATCCCATAAGATCTTCCACTGAGTGAAGTAATCTGAAATGCGCAACTCCCCTTGCTTGAAATTTGCAATTGATTCTTGCAATTCAGCTATGCGAAACAGGTTCCCCTAAGAGAACCTTTCTCTTAACTCATCCCATACTTCATGTGTTTTGTCAATCCATAGAATACTTTGTGGAACTGAGGGTAAGACAGACCTTATGATCCATAACGTGACCAAATTATTTGCTCTTTGCCACTGTTTGAAGGTCGGATTTGTCGTTACTGGCATTAGTATGCTTCCATCAACAAATTCTAGTTTTTGTTTGGAAATTAGGCTCATCTCCATTGCTTATGAAGACCATTGGATTTGTTTGGAAATTAGGCTCGTCTCCATCCTACATATTGGATTTGTTTGAACAATTCCAGTTTTTGTTTGGAAATTAGGCTCACCAACATCACCAAAAAGAAGAAAAGGAAGAATACTTTTGAAGACAATGAAGATTCAAGTTTCAAGATATTCAAGACTTTTAGTCAAAGTCTAAATAGGTACTTCTATCCCAAACTCTTGAATATATAATAGTAGTATTGCTCAAAATATTTTTAAAGAAAATTTAAATACTTCAAGTTTAAATAAAACAATTTTCAAAATGCAGTGTAATATGTTACTAAAATCTGAGTAACAGGTTACATGAGTGAGAAAAGAATTATCTAACTTAAAACTGATCAGAGTAATCCATTATTGTCTTTGAGTAACAGATTACTAGTGATAATGAAGTTTGGTAACATATTACTCAACTTGCTGTAATCGATTAATCTAATTCGAAAATAAATGATCAGTGGACAGAACATTTGGGTAATCGATTACTCAATGTTGTAATCGATTACTGAGACTTGTTGCATCAGATTTTCAAATTCAAAGTGAATGATTTTCTACCCAAAAGACATGGTTTCATTCCAATCAATTCATATCCTTTCAAAGAGACATTTTGGTTGATTGGAAAGCCTATATAAAGGCATTAAAAGTCACAATCATAACACACAACTTTCATACAACTCTCACACGATTCTGAAAAATTCTCTCACTATTTTTCTGCATTTTTTCACTCAGTTCTTAAACTTTCAAAAGAGAATTTTTCTGAGTTACTTGAAGTAATTGATTCAAAGTTTTACAAACCTATTGAGAAATATTACTTAATATACAAGAGAGTTATTGGATTGCAAGTGATATTATATTTCATACTTGTAAAGGCAACCCAAGCCATTGTTGTAATTCTTCATTCATTGAAAATACTTTCTTTCACGGTGTGTGATAAGAAAGGGGATAGAGTTACTTGGAAATGTGTTTTCCTAGGTGATAAGTATTAGAGAGTGTGTAAGATACATAGAAGTCTTGGGGTGAGATATTGTCATTATAACTCATAATATTTAGTGGAAAATCTCTTGTGCTGCAAGAGTACTAGAAGTAGCCTTCGGTGGACAAGAAGGTGAACCACTATGAAATCCTTGTGTACTCTCTTCTCCCTTATCTCTTTGATTTTACTTATTAATTTTCTACATATATTTTTCGCTGCACTTTAACTCTCGATTTTGTAGAAAAAGTGACCATTATTTTAAGTCAACTAATTCACCTCTCACCTCTTAGTTGCAATCTCAGTCTTACAATTGACACCATAGTTATTTTTGAGTAAGTTATTTTCAAAACTGATCCTACATCAAAGATGGTCGCAAGATCATTCCCAGGAAAAGGTTCTAACATAAACCACCCTCCAAGTTTTGTTGGAGTTTGGAGAGTGCTATGATTTCTGGAAAGTCAAAATGAGAATTTTCATAGAATCTCAAGACTTAGATATATGGGACTCAATAGAAGAAGGTCCATTCATACCATACATGTTTGTTAATGGGTTTAAACAACCAAAAAAAAAATGTTCATGGACCATTGAAGATAAAAATAAAGTCCAATATGACCTTAAAGCCAAAAACGTTCTTGTGTCGGCTCTAGAAGAAAAAGAATTCCTTAGAATGTCAAGTTGTAAGACATCGAAAGAAATTTGGGACACTTTAGAAAGGATATATTGAGCCAAAGGAGTACAAAGGTCTACAACGAATGATGAAGCATCAACATCAAAGCAAAAATCTACATGCTCTATATGCAGAAAGAAGTACAAAGGTCTACAACGAATGATGGTTCAAATGCATAACTCGGAATTAAGGAGCAATCACATATTTCCTTGACGGCTTCACACAATTCAAATGATGATTATGAGGTTAGTAACTCTGAACCAAATGATACTTTTTCCTATGATGAGTTACAAAAGGCTTTCAATGATTTACATCAAGAATATGTTAAGCTTTCCAAACTTTTCCTAAAACAGAAAAACGAAATTTTTATTTTGGAAAGCCATAACAAAGTTCAAAAGAAAGATATTGAAAAACCCACTTCTTCCTCATGTCAAAAATGTGTTGCTCTTGAAACTAAAGTTTCAAGATTAAGTCTTGAACTTTATAAACTCAAAAAGAGCAGTCACAATTTAGACAAGATCATAAAAGTCCAAAGACATTGAACAGACCGTAGAGGTCTTGGCTATGCAAATAGTCGTGTGGCTAAAAATGAGAATGTCTTAGGAAAAACAATCGTGAGAAGCACTATAAAGTTTTATAAAGAAAGTGTCCATATTAATCATATTTTTAAAATAATATCTTGGACACATAAACATCTACCCACTTGTTCTTATTGTGATAAAATTGGTCACACACCTAACACTTGTCATATTAGAAAATATGGTGTGTCATCTGGCCAATACAAATGGATAGAAAAAGGTGCTAACCCTGTAGGACCC
>NC_032012.1:13059604-13066252 GCF_001865875.1 Lupinus angustifolius
ATAACAAGGGAAAAATTCTTGGAGTTGGTAGAATTGGCAAGCCACCCTCAACAACCATAGAAGGTGTATTATATGTTGAAGGGCTCAAGCACAATCTTCTAAGCATAAGTCAATTATGCGACAAAGGCTTCCATGTGGCATTCTACCCAGATAAGTGCATCATTGAAAGTAAGAACTCTCAAAACTCTAAACCCATTGGTAAGAGGATAAATGTATATACATGATTGACATAGACTCTTCCTTACCAATAACATGTTTAGCTGTAAATGATAATCATGATGCATGTCTTTGGCATAGGAGAATTGCTCATATACATTTGGATCATTTAAATAAACTTTTTAAGAAAAATTTAGTTGTTGGTTTACCCAAAATGAAGTTTGTGAAAGACAAACTATATAGTGCTTGTCAAATAGGTAAACAAACAAAAACCTCTTTCAAACCTAAGCATATGGTTTATTCTGATAGACCATTGCAGTTACTACATATGGACTTGTTTGGCCCCTCAAGGACAAAAAGTTATGGTGGTAACTACTATGCTCTTGTTATAGTAGATGATTTTTCGAGATACACTTGGACACTCTTCTTAGTTCATAAGAATGAGGCATTCAGATACTTTAGCGTTTATGCTAAAGGAGTCCAAAATGAAAAAATAACTAAAAATCGCTGCAATAAGAAGTGATCATAGGGGAGAATTTCAAAACTCTTCTTTTGAAGAATTCTGTGATGATCTTGGCATCAGTCACAATTTTTCTACTCCTAGAACACCACAACAAAATGGTGTTGTAGAAAGAAAGAATCGGTCTTTAGAAGAACTGGCTCGTACAATGTTGAATTAAACTAACCTCCCAAAATATTTCTGAGCTGATGCAGTAAGTACTACATTTTATGTTTCAAACCGAGTTCTTATAAGACCAATTCTTAACAAAACCCCTTATGAACTCTTCAAAGGTAGAAAACCAAACATTTCTCATTTGCATGTATTTAGTTGTAAATGCTTTGTTTTGAATAATGGTAAGGATAACTTATGCAAATTTGATGCAAAAGCTAATGAAGGCATCTTCCTATGCTACTCTCTTACGAGTAAAGCTTATAGAGTCTTTAATAAAAGAACTCTAGCCATGGAAGAATCCTTTCATGTATCTTTTGATGAAACCAATCCTGAGATAAAGGATGGGTTAACTCTTGATGAGGAGGACTTGCCAAGTTCATCCTCAAATGAAATTTCTATTATTGAACCTACAATTGATACTGAGCATTTGAAAATGAATGATAACCTACCATCTCAAGAGGAGCATATTCATACAGATTTACCAAAAGAATGGAGAACTTATTGAGATCATCCTATTGATAAAATTATTACTGAATTAAATACGGGTATCACTACCCGACGAATGATTGATAAAGCATGTCTAAACATAGCCTTCATCTCTCAAATAGAGCCCTCCAAGATGGATGAAGCAATCGAGGATGAACAATGGTTCATGTTATGCAAGAAGAATTAAACCAGTTTGAGATAAATGAAGTTTGGGAACTTGTTCCTAGACCGAAAAACAGGCATGTTATTGGAAATCGGTGGGTATTTCATAATAAATCTGATGAAAATGGTATTATTGTTAGAAATAAAGCTAGACTAGAAGCCCAAGGATACTATTGGGAAGAAGGTATAGACTTTGGTGAAACCATCGCTCCGGTTGCTAGACTTGAAGCTATTAGGCTATTACTTGCATATGTCTGCTCTTTGAATTTTCAGTTATATCAAATGGACGTAAGGAGTGATTTCCTCAATGGTTACATTCTAGAAGAAGTGTTTGTTAATTACAAACATCCTTCTTATGTCTACAAATTAAAGAAAGCTCTCTATGGCTTAAAGCAAGCTCCTTGTGCATGGTAAGATCGTCTAACTAAATTTCTATTTCAAAAAGGTTTCAACAAAGGAAAGGTCGACACTACACTCTTTATAAAGAGAACAAATCATCACACTCTACTTGTTCAAATTTATGTAGATGTTATTATTTTTTGTTCTACTAATGAGGTATTGTGTAGTGATTTTGGCAAAATGATGCAAGGAGAGTTTGAAATGTCCATGATGGGGAAGTTAAATTACTTCCTTGGACTTCAAATCAAATAACTTGATAATGGTATTTTCGTAAGTCAAACCAAGTATTGCAGAGATTTGCTAAAAAGATTTGACATGGATGGCTGGAAGCCAATAGCTACTCCTATGGGATCCAATACTTACATTGATACGGATGAAGCAGAAAAAATCATTGAAATATCAAAGTATTGAGGTATGGTTGGATCTCTTTTATATTTAACTGTCAGTAGACCTGATATCATGTTTAGTGTATATTTGTGTGCACACTATCAATCTAAACCAAAAGAATCACACTTAGTTGTCGTTAAGAGAATCATGAAATATCTTAAGGGTACATCTAACATTGGGCTGTGGTATCCAAAAGGAAGTATATGTGATTTGGTTGGTTATTCAGATTCAGATTTTGGTGCAAATCTGAGAGGAAAACTACAAGTGGTATTTGTCATATTTTGGGAAATGCTTTAGAGTCTTGGTCTTGCAAGAAACAAGCCTATGTTGTCCTAAGCACTGCTAAAGCTGAATATATAGCAGCAGGTAGTTGTTGTGTCCAAGTGTTGTGGCTTAAACAATAATTACGAGATTATGGCTTAGAATTGGGATGCACTCCTTTAAAATGTGACAATACTAGTGCTATAAACCTCACAACGAATCTTGTTATGCATTCTAGAACCAAACACATTGATATAAGGCATCACTTCCTTAGGGACCATGTCCAAACGAAGGATGTGTCGGTGGAATTTGTTAATACTCATAACCAACTAGGAGATATATTCACTAAACCTTTGGCTAAAGAACCTTTTTATAAAATTAGACGAGAATTAGGCATTCTTGATGAAGCTTACTTATCTTAACATGATTATATGATTATATGTGTGCTTCATCATGTTTATCTCATGCCTACTTGTACTTAAAAGTGTTTATTTATGTTTAAATATTTTAAATTTTGGGTTAAAAATCTTTTTCATAACTTAAAATTGCCTAAAAATAAGTTTTTCTAGGGTCAGTAATCGATTATACTGGAGAGTAACCGATTACAGGGTTGAACAGCGTGTTTTAGTAACGATTACTCAAAATGATAAACCGATTAATCAATGTTGATGTTTGAAAAATTAAAAAATTTAATTTGAGTAACCGATTACTCTGTGCCGTTATATATGTATTTTCTTTGCATTTTTAAACTTTTTCAAACTCATCTTCTTCATCAACTCGTGTTCTCTCTTGCTCAACCCTCTCAAACCCTCAAATCTTCGTTTTTAATCCGTTATGGGTGATTTTTGTGTCTATTCATATTATATTTTCACCTCTAAACACTTTTACACCATCATTTTCATGTTTAGTGGCCTAAATCAAAAACCCCCAAATTCTCCAAAACCCAAAAACCTAAAAACTCAAAAACCTCAATCCATGACTTCCTCTTCTAGATCAAAGAAGCAACGCACAAATGTGAGTCAAAGGAACCAATGAACTTCATCTTTGGAGTCCAACTCGCTCGACTTAACGCAGCTTCTAGCAAATGATGAGCAACATAAAATCTTGGAGGAGCACTTTCATGGTCGCACTATCTTCACTCCCAAATACGGTAATCTCAGGAATTTTGAGTTTGATGAATTTTTATTTCCTTATCTCTTTAGACAACAAAACCTTTTCCATTTCTGTTGTGAATCGAATGAAATCTATCCTGAACTGATTAGAATATTTTACTGTTACATGAACTTTAGGAAAAACAGTCTTACTTCCTATGTAAAAGGAAAAGGCATTACTTTGGATTTGAAAACCTTGAGCTCATTGTGCTATAACATACCCTGTCAGCGGAGCATTGCAGGCTTCGGCCTTGTATGCGAATGGGAAAACTATGATCGAAAAGATTTTTATTATTCTCTATGTAGAATTACCAAAGAGGAAATAGAAACGCTTAAGCAACAGGGCTATGGTGAAATTGTTAAAAATAGAGATATCCTATCTGTTGGACATCTCAAACTAGAAGACGTTTGCTTCATTATTTTCTGAGCTATGTCATCTTACCAAAATTTTCAAACCACTCTCAAATTAGTGACATAGAACTCCAGTTGATGTATGCTATGAAATTTAATCTAAAAATCAATTGAGCTCTGATGATAATGAGAAAAATGTGGTCTGTAAGAGGAACCCAAAGCCCTTTGCCATATGCAATCTTCATAACAAAAATCCTTGAGCATTTCGGTGTTTGTATTGCTGGAGAAACTAAGGTCCCGCTTAACCCTCGTGAAAGCCATATTGATGTGGATGTAATCCACAAAATGGGATTCACATTTGATCTTCATGACCGGACCTACAAGCATACGAGAGATAGACCTCCTGCTCCTGAACCAGAACCTACCCCTGCTAATCCTTCTGAACCTTAACCTTTTGAGTTTCATGCTCAATCTTCCACATTTATTGTCATTCCTTCAAATCAGATGATTATGGATGAGTTGATTTTACTTCGAGGCTACATCACTAACCGAATGGATGTCTTTGATATTTAAAATCAACAAATCCAGTTTGAACTTCACCCTCTCTCTTCTAAGCTAAGTAGCATGGACGTTGATGAAGACAGTTCTGAGCCTGAGTCTTAGATTGTGTCTAGGATTTATGTTTTGTTTTGATGCATATTACTGAATAATTTACTTCTGTTTTTATGGTTGTAATCATTTTATATTGTCGGACAAAATTTGCTTTATGTTATTTTTTGTTGAACATCTACATCTTATGATATACATTGTGATGTTTATTTTATATCTTATGATTACTTTTATTCTTGTCATATACATATTGTATATTGTATATATATATTATGTTGGAAACTCTTGGCTTTTCTACTTTTTGATGAAGTCAAAAGGGGCAGAAAAGTTGGGAGAGTGTATTTTCTATTTAAAACATTTCAGACACATAACTCCAAATGAAAGGGGAGCATACAAAATAGGGGGGCATACTCAGGACAAGTCAAGAATATCACAAAGTATGCTGCTCTCAGAAAACTACATTGTTAAGAAGATATTGGTTTGTCATCATCAAAAAGGGGGAGATTGAGAAGAAGATCTCTGCTCCTAGCCTTGGCACGGTTTTGATGAAGACACCAACATCAGCAAAAAGAAGAAAAGGAACAATACTTATGAAGACAATGAAGATTCAAGTTTCAAGATATTCAAGACTTTTAGTCTGAGTCTAAATAGGTATTTCTATCCTATACTCTTGAATATATAATAGTAGTATTGCTCAAAATATTTTTAAAGAAAATTGAAACACTTCAAGTTTAAATAAAACAATTTTCAAAATGTTGCGTAACAAGTTACTGAAATCTGAGTAACAGGTTACATGAGTGATAAAAGAGCTATCCAACTTAAAACTGATCAGAGTAATCCATTATTGTCTTTGAGTAACAGATTACTGGTGTTATTAATTGAGTAACTGATTACTCAATTTGTTGTAATCGATTACTCTAATTCGAAAATAAATGATCAGTGGACAGAACATGAGTAACAAATTACTCAACTTGCTGTAATCGATTACTGAGAGTTGTTGCATCAGATTTTCAAATTCAAAGTGAATGAGTTTCAACCCAAAATACATGGTTTCATTCCAATCAATTCCTACACTTTCAAAGAGACATTTTGGGTGATTGGAAAGCCTATATAAAGGCATTAAAAGTCACAATCATAACACACAACTTTCATACAACTCTCACACGATTCTGAAAAATTCTCTCACTATTTTTTTGCACTTTTGCACTCAGTTCTTGAACTTTCAAAAGAGAATTTTTCTGAGTTACTTGAAGTAATTGTTTCAAAGTTTTACAAACCTATTGAGAAATATTACATAATTACTCAACTTGCTGTAATCGATTACTCTAATTCGAAAATAAATGATCAGTGGACAGAACATTTGGGTAATCGATTACTCAATGCTGTAATCGATTACTGAGAGTTGTTGCATCAGATTTTCAAATTCAAAGTGAATGAGTTTCAACCCAAAATACATGGTTTCATTCCAATCAATTCCTACACTTTCAAAGAGACATTTTGGGTGATTGGAAAGCCTATATAAAGGCATTAAAAGTCACAATCATAACACACAACTTTCATACAACTCTCACACGATTCTGAAAAATTCTCTCACTATTTTTCTGCAGTTTTGCACTTAGTTCTTAAACTTTCAAAAGAGAATTTTTATGAGTTACTTGAAGTAATTGTTTCAAAGTTTTACAAACCTTTTGAGAAATATTACATAGTATACAAGAGAGTTATTGGATTGCAATTGATATTACATTTCATACTTGTAAAGGCAATCTAAGCCACAGTTGTAATTCTTCATTCATTGAAAATACTTTATTTCACGAGGTGTGATAAGAAAGGGGATAGAGTTACTTGGAAAGGTATTTTCTAAGGTGATAAGTATTAGTGAGTGTGTAAGGTACATAGAAGTCTCGGGGTGAGATATTGTAATTAAAACTCATAATATTTAGTGGAAAATCTCTTGTGCTGCAAGAGTATTGTATGTAGCCTTCGGTGGACAAGAAGGTGAACCAATATAAAATC
>NC_032012.1:13066352-13114269 GCF_001865875.1 Lupinus angustifolius
CAATCTCAGTCTTATAGTCAGTAGTTAATGACACACGTAGGCTAGATAGTTAACATTGAGTGATAAAGATGGACAGCAGGATTAACATGGTTTCACGTTGAAAACGTTTGAAACTAATTTTGTAATTGAAAATTACGAGACTAAGTTGGTATGATTGAAAAACGTGAGAGTCTAAAATGGGTAATTATTCTAAATTTTTTGAACTATCTTGCGAGTCTTAAAGTTATAGAAATGAAAGTTCATCCCAATCTGATGACATTCTGTTATGATGTGAGTAATTGTATTATATGTTAGTGTCACTATCATGGTCAAACACATGTGACAAGTAGGATTGGAAACGAGTCAAACTGAATAGAACCAGAGCTCAGCTCGATTCAATTTAATAAGGATTTATTTCGCTCGAAACTCGACTCTAGTTCAATACTAGTTATATTTTTAGTTTGAATTTGGCTCTATTAAAGTTAACGAACTGTTCGGCTCAGGTCAAATTGTTTCATTTGGACAACTTAAATAATTATTTCATTTTTCAAATATATTGCAGGAAGTTATATATATAAATTGTGTAAATTATATTCATACCCCCTGAGTATTAGTGAAATTACATAAACCGCTCCTCCTTTTTTCCTTACACAAATCACCTCTAATTTTGTGCATACTATTAATGCAAGTGTGCATGACATAATTTTGATGAAGACAAAGCCTAAAGTTTGATAAGGACAAAGTATGGACAATGACAAATCAACTACAACAACATGAAGACTCAAGTTCAAGCTTTAAGAGGATCAACAAAGCTAAAGAGTAAATTTTCATTTCTTTAGGTCCTAAGATGGTTTGAATGGATAGAGTCTAAGTTGGGTGAACCTAATGATAAATCAAACATATTAGAATGATGAACATGATGCATATGAGATTTTCTTTCATACATGAGTTAGGTGCATTAGCATTCATACATGATTTTGATGCATTAAACTAAGTTGAACTTATATGATTTCAAAATCATGAATCATGCATTAGTTAATCATGTTAGAGGTTCAATGAATATTAACTAAGTATTTTCAGAAAAAAGTTAATTGATTAAGGTTATAGTTAATCGATTAAGTCGTTGCAGATGGGAAACTTGTTAATCGATTAAGTATAAGGTTAATTAATTAAATCATTTTCAGTTTTGAAATATTTGATGTTTTAAACAACAGTTGATGGATTAAGTGTCTACATAATCAATTAATATAACATAAAATGAAGATGTAAGCATGCAAGATTGAAGAGGCAAAGCATGCATCACATAATATTTTGATGAAGACAAAGGACACACAAAGGTTGATGAAGACAAAAGAGTGATAAAGGCAAAGGATTTACAACATGCATAAATGTTAAAGGACAAGTTTGAGAGGATGAGAAAATCAACAAACAACAAGTATCAACAATAAAGTCAAAACTCAAGTACATACAACGCAAAGCATTCAAAAGAAGATCTAGGGGTTAAGTATTCTTATATCTTTATTAGGTCTTAAGATGTTTGCTTAGTAAGAGTCTAGGCTAGGATTAACCCTAATGAAAGTCTCACAAGCTAAAATAAATCATAACTAAAATGAGACTTACATGCATACATACATGATTTACATGCACATACATACATGATAATATGTTTTGAATACATTTAAAAAGAGTTTTAAATCATACATTATTTAAAGACATGAATCATGCTTTTACAAATCATGTAGGAGGTTCATTCATCATTAAAAATATATTTTAGAAAACCATTTAATCGATTAGGAGTCATATTAATCGATTAAGTTTTGGGAACCTGTTAATCAATTATGTCGGGTGCTAATTGATTAAGCTGGTAAGAAACCCGTTCATCGATTAAATCAGTTGTTAATTGATTAAGCTGGTAATTGTTTCTATTTTCTGTTATTTTGAAGAAACTCGTTAATCGATTAAGGTTCAATATAATCAATTAACTACAATTAAAAACAAAATAGTATATAAACCCAAGTTTTTCATATTGGATAATATAATATAGATCATATTGGAAATTATTGAGAGGGTTATAACACATTCTTTAAAACAGAGAGTTTTACACTTTACTGAGAAGATTTAATGCTCAACTTTCATATCTTTAGAAAATATTTTCTAAGTGTTCTTTCAAGAAAAGAAAATGGTGAATCTTTACAAGATACCCATTGAGCTTTCATTGCCAAATCTGTGAAAAAGAAACCTCCATCTCACGCATTATATTTCTATATTTGTAAGATCTTTTAGGGGTTCTTAGATTCGTAGAAGATTGTAAAATCTGCACATAGAGGTGCATATGTAACTTGAAGAATTTTTGTTAGACTTAGGCAATAACACATTCTCTTGGTGTGTTGTATCACCAAAGAAAGATAATAGGTTTAGGAAAACCCTAGCTGCGGTTAGGTAGGTGTCTTCGCGAGAAGCAAGAGGTCTTGGTTGTGAGTGATACTTGGGTTGGGGCTAGAGTCGTGAACGGTGGGATATCCTAGTAGGTGAGCTTTGTAGTCAAACCGAAGTGGGGGTTTAAGATCCAAGAAAGGAGCATCTTGATTCTTGTATTTGAATTGTGTTTGTAAGAAACATTGAATATTTCCATAGTGAAGAAAACCTCCCAAGATCGGAAGGGGAGACCAAGATGTAGTTTGCAGTGGACAACAAACGAACTAGGATAAAGAGCCGAGTCTTATTCTTTTTTCCCTAATATTTTTAAATTTCCACATTACTTGATTTACGTAACTTGACATGCATATAATTATGTGATAATTGTGTATCTGTATTGTGTATTTACTGTTCTAAATTATCTGTATAATTGTATGTAAGTATGGCTGAATCTTAGTAAACTTGGATGATTGAAAGAATTCTATTTTCACTATAACTGAATCAGATAATTGATTAAGTTGTTTAGATAATCCATTATTAGAAGATCGAATTAATCGATTAAGTTGAGTAGTTAATCGATTAAGAGAAGATGATTTAATCGATTAAGTATGTCATTAATCAATTAAACAGTGTGTACATTTGTATAATTTTTGTGTTTATCGAGCGACGGTCACTGTGTACTATATCACCTGTTCACCCCTCCTAGGTGAGTGGTAGAGCCCTGTGGGACCCAATAGAAAACAGTTTGAAACTGAATGGTACTTTAACTACCCTTTCCCATGAGCAAAACAAGGTTGATACACTAGATTATACAACAATTTTTCAAGAGAAAAGTAAAGATTTTTTTGGAAAAGTCACCTAGAAACTTTTGATACAGGATAAGTGAAAATTTATAAATCTTTGAAGAGTTTTTCCAAGCATTCATCATTTCAAAGATTTTTCTGTTGCATCTCATAATCATTCATCTTCATATTCTAAGATTGTGAGATTCATGAAAGGTTTTTTTGGTTCTGAATTTAGCGTATGATTAGCACATCAAAGATACAAAGAATTATGTACACCAAGACTGATCGAGTTGTAATTCGTCTCTTGGGGTGTGAGGCATCACCTTAGAAGAAGAGAGAAATTAAGGAGGAAATCATAGGCTAGAAGTGGTATGGTATCCATTAGAAGCTATGTCCAAGAGGTTCTTGGTGGAAGAAGTGTTTGTAAAGACATTCAATTTTTTCGTAATAAAAGCAAATATTCCATATGGGAAGGGGAGGAGTGGATGTAGATTGCAGTGGTTGACAATTGAACTAGGATGAATCAATCGTGTCAAATTCTCTCTTTTCCATACACTTTTACATTTACGCAATTATCGTTTTCTAATATCTTGAATCATATTCATAATAGGATTATTGCTTAAGTGTCTTTGCTTGATTAATCACATTAATTGAATTGTTTAAGTGCTGATAAGAATGGATTAATCACTGTTTTTCGTTGTATCAAGAACAAAAGTTTTTTTAAGAAAATCAATAAGGTTAATTGATTAAGCATTTTCCTAATCGATTAACTAGGGCTTTCTGTTAGTTGATTAAGTTATCTTTTAATCAATTAAAACTAATAAAAATATGCAATTATCTTTTGTAACCAAGTTCTATTAATTAGCAACGAAACCACATATTCACGCCCCTCTAGGTGAAGTTAGAGCCTTTGTTAATTAACACATATGTTATAGTGACCACCCTTGTATGAGATATAAGTGTAATCTTTTAAACAAAAATGTATGGTGAGTGTAATAAAGTTAAACAAAATATTATATGTTGTGTAGACAAGTTCAAATAGTACAAGAGTCAATGAGTTTTCATTACTTTGGTTTGCTGCAAAATAGTATAAGAGTTATTTGAACATCTCCTTAGAATTATTAATGTATTCTCTAATGAACCAAAAATAATAAAAAGACACTAACTTTTATACTATTTGAACTTGTCTATACAATATACAATAGTTTGTTTAATTTAATTATACTCACCACATATTTTTTTGTGTAATTTTCCTAAAACTCAAGTGTGTGAATGTAATTTACTCTATATACATATAATAACAATAAACATAAAAATAATGCAGAGTCATTGTATAATAACAATAAATATAAAAGATTAGTTTATATATATTTAGTTATAATAATATCTATAAATATAATATATATATATATATGTATAATAATTATAATATTTAATAACAATAAAATATATAATATATAAATATAATATATATATATATATCAAGTAAGTTCATTAACCTAACGAGTCGAATTATCCAGTTCAAGTTCGGCTTGTTTATGTAACGAGCTCTATTTCCAACTCAAGTTCGGCTAATTTGGTTCATAAACCAAGTTTGCCGAGCTAAATAACGGGTCAAGCTTTGAACCAATACCGAGTTTGACAAGTTTTACGCACATTGATAATTCACAATTTTATTTTTTTAAATATAGCAAGATATAAAAAAATGAGTATAATATTTATCTAATTATAGTGTAAAGATTTATACGCAATTAGTACAACATTTACCATTCATCTATATTACATGTATTACGTATTAGTGTGTCGACAAATATTACAGTGTGTCTACCCACATTCGTATTTTCTGGTATTGGGTATTTAATTTTTATATATTTCATTTTGGAAAATTATACCATGTTTTATGTATTGAGTGTGGTATTAAAAGTTTTGTGGTATTATTAAAAATTGTAAGGGTGTATGAATATTTTTAGTGGAGGTAACTTCTCTTAAAAACTGTCATTAATATACTTTTTAACTCTCATTTTTTCATTCGGTGGGTGAAAATATTGTAAATATTAGTTAATTATAAAGGCGATATTGGTAAGTAGAGAGTTATAACATGGTTTAACTTTATAAATAGTATATTGTAAATAATAGTTAATTAAGGGCATAATAAACAAGTGGAAATTATAGCATATATTAATTAAAACATGTTTTGATTTTATAGATGATATATACACATATATTTAAGATAAAAGTTATGATTAAATATGAATGATGAGTGATGAAATAATAGTATAAAACTCTTAGACTATTAGTGCAAACATATTTTTCTATAAGAAAATATAGAGGAGAAAATAAAAAATATTAAAAAAAACAATCAATAACATTGATGCAAACTATAACTAACCATATACTTTATGGCATAATAGTAAGAGGAACCTCTTAATAGAATAAAAATATTCTTACTCTGATATCAACTATGACATTCTTATTTTATGAATTTTGTTCTTAAATAAGAACAAAGAGAGAACAAAAAAATGTAGATGATTGGTTAAAAATGTGATAGGTTTTGGGACGCAAATAAAAATAAAAGTGATGTTTGCCATAGTGAGAAAAAGATAAATATTGTTCTTATTTCATGAAGAGTTGTAATGAAGATGTTGTTTGTCATTGTGGTTGCTTTAAAATAAATGGAGGAATGAATGTCATTGTGGTTGCTCTAAAATAAATGGAGGAATGAATGTCATTTTGTAAAGAATAAAATATTCCTAAAAAACTTATATAGAACCATCACAAATTTATTGATACTATTCGGCAAGATAGGAGTGTAGCTTTTTAAGTATCTTGCGGTTTTTTGTCTCAGTCAATAATTTATTATAGTCATTTAATGTAAACAAAAAATGAAGGGAACTTGTAATTTAAAAAAAATACATTTAAATGCTATTTGAAGTCACATTTAGAAGGTGAAAGTAATTTTAAGTTACTTTCCAATTTTATCCTTCAAAATTTTAAAAAATTACATTAGTTACTCCTACTAAAAAACCTAGGGTGTGTTTGGTTTTAAAAAATGTTTTGTTTCTATTTCATATTTTCATTTTCAAAAAACAATTTTTATTTTCATGTTTTCATATCCTGAAAATATGCTTGTTATTATCATTTTCAATTTCAAAATTATTCACCGTAAACTTCAGAAACCAGGACACTTGCCTTTTGTAATTAATTCAACTTCTAAATTTCAATCACTAAAGTAGTCAAACCAATAATTTCATAGGATGTCTTCATATTTGATATTTTTTATTTTTTCCAATGAATTTTATATCAACAATATACTGATCACCTTTAATTGCTAGATTTGGTCATTAGCTATCAAAAAGACATGTGGAATGTCATAACGAACAACATGCGGTTGCAAGTGCTCTACAAAAAAGTCAAAATAAATTAGTAACATTCAAGTATTGTATTATTCAATTTAATTAAGGTTGTAGTAACTTCAAGGGATATCAATTTTCATAACAAAATCATATATTATCATACTCATCGTCGAACTATTTCAAAAATATCATAAGAAAGGCGGAAAAAAGTTATCATGTTGAGAGTAAAGAAATAAATTCTGTTAAAAAGTTTGAAGGATTAAATTATCAATGTTTTGCCTATGTTTTGATGAAGACAAAGAGTTGTCTCAACAATCAACATGCATAGAACTCATTGGTCATATCTAGACTAGGTTATATCAATAGAGTTATATTTCTAAGTAGTCTGGGATGTGTGCCTTAGTTAGTGAGTTTGGGTTAGGTAACCCTAGATTCAAGTCTCACAAGCCATTAATATTGTCATATCATATTCATGAGGCATATCATCTAGTTTATTATATGTTCATGCATTAATCATACATGTTATACGTACATATTAGGCATAATATAATTGCTAAAACATGTATAGGAATAAAGCATAACATATAAGTAGTTTACCATTTAATCACGTTTTGATATATGGTGGTTAATCGATTAACGTGGTGACTTAATTGATTAACGTGTCTGATTTCTGTTAGTTGTATGTTTTAACTGCGTAACTGAAAGTAACGGTTTGAAGTCTCAAATTTGTTTTGTATAAGTTCTGGCAAATTGCAAAAACGTGCAGCATTGCATATTATTGTTTAGGAACCATTAGAGAACATATTTTCATGATTTACTGTATAATAGGCTGAAGAGAGATACATGTGTGAGAAAGAAAGATTAACATGCTTAGTTGATATTGTTCATGATGAATTGCATGTTGTTTTCATGTGCTTAATCTCATTCATTATTTCTTGCATGTTCGTGCATTCTTTTTAGAGATTTTAAGAGAAATATTTTGCATTATATGTTTTGTATTAACTCACATACATGCATGATGGCTTGTGTTACTTGAGAGTGGGTTAATCTTTGAGTTTTCATTGTTGTTATTTGAGCATTTTAGTGCTTGGTAAAACTGTTTTGTATATTGTTTTTGTACTTTGGGTTTAGTCTCTTGGTGTCTTACCACCATTGAGATTGAGTGTATCGTCACCAAGGCTATGAGGTCTTGAATTTAGAGTGAGGATCTTGGTTGGGGATGGATCGCGAGAAAGGTTTTCTCAGGCGATAGGGATAGTCAAACCAAGGATTAGAGGTTCTTGAAATTCAAGAAAGAAGCGTCTAGAGTCTTGTAATTGAATTGGTGTGTGTAACAATACAAAGTGTTCAATATAGTGAAGAGAAATCTCCCAGATCAGAAGGGGAGGCATGGATGTAGTTTGCAAGTGGACCCACAAACGAACCTGGATAAAAATTCATTTGTGCAAACTGTTCTCTCTCAATCTCTTTTATAATTCACATTGTTTTAATTCGTGTTTGAAGCTGATATTTTGCATACTGATACTTTGCTATATCCTTGTTAATTGTGCATAAAAATATTTGTTGTATCTCTGCTTGTTTGTTGGTAAATAATTGTGCAAGAAGCTCATCTAGTAATTTTGTTTCTATTTCGTGTTAATCGATTAAGCCCACTGGTTAATCGATTATCTTGACTGTTTTCCAGAATTGAGTTTTGGTACGAGAAGCGGTAATTGATAACCGCTACACCAATTCAACCCCCCTCCCTCCTCTTCTAGGTGTGTCTAGACCATTGATACCTAACAATTTGGAGGTAGTCAACGATTGATTTTGGTGTTTTGTAGATCATTGGAGAGATTAATATCTTTTGATGTTTAAGATTATGTACTTTAAGAAATTATTAAGTGATATAAAAATTCGATATAATTTGACCAACATAATTATACTTAATACACTTTGGAAACTGTATTAAGAAAGAAACGAAGAAAATTTTAGTGAAAAATAGACTAATACATAAGGGTATAGTTGGAAAGTAAAATATAAATGTGTATTGTGTTTCCAAAATATTAAAAGGTTTGGAATAACATGGAAAAGTTAAAACAATAAAATATATGAAACAAATGAAGCAAAAAGTCTTAAAAAATTCAATGAAATGTGTACTGTGTTTCTGAAATATGAAAATAAAAACAATAAAACAAACATGTTTTCACAGTCATTTTTTGTTTTCATTTTAAATGAAAACAAAAAATGATCAAAGTAAACATACCTCTATTATTTTTATTGTTTTATCTTATCTCTAAACTTGTAGTTTTTAAAAAAAAAAAAGTGTGCATTTAAAAGCTATTTTCAGAAACCTAATTGAATTAACATTTAGAAGGTGAAAGCAACATAAATTTACTTCTGATTTTATCCTTTAAAAAATTATATTAGTTACTCCTACTAAAAAACCTATTATTTTTGTTGTCTCTTATCTCTAAGTAAATAAAAATATTGAGTTATAAATAAAAAATTGAAAATTTTGATTTTATTTATATATTTAATAACTATAATTACTAATTATTTAATTAATAATTAACTAAATAAATAATAACTTCTAGTATGAAGACTGCTGGGCTGCACTCATGTCTTTTGGAAAATAGCCAATAAATCAAATTTATTGACATATTAAGTCATTTTTCAAACTTCAGAAGTTAGTTTTACAAAAATCAGGTAGTAGGTAGGATTGGAAAAAACTGAATTTATTGAACATATCCATTGAATATCCAATTTAAGTTTGACTTGTTTACTTAATGAATTCAATCTTTTGTTTCAAATTTGATTTATTTGGTTAATGAACCAAAATTATCAAATTAAATAACAAATCAAATTTCGAACGATTATCATATTGGTTTGGTTCATTGTCAGCCATAATATTAATTTAAGAAGGACAAGCTAGTTTTAGAGAAGAGACCTATTATTTATCTTTGAAAATGACAAAATTATTTAAGCCATCTATTTTCCGCTAGATAAGCCATCTATTTTCCGGTATTATTTAAGCCATATTGTTGATCCTTTTCTGGATCTTTCTTTTTCCACTATATAAGATTCCGCTGCTTCAGTGAAAAGAAAAAACCAACTAAGACCACTGAGTCTTTCTTTTCATAGAAAATATGGCAGTGAAGGTATATGGCCCAACCTACGCTTCTCCAAAACGTGTGTTGGTGTTGCTGATTGAGAAGGAAATTGAGTTTGAAACGGTGGATGTTGACATCTTTAAGGGTGAAAATAAGGATCCAGAGTTCCTCAAGTTGCAGGTTCATTTTTTACGCTTTAAAATCCACTTGATCTGTTACTTATCACACTCTTTGCCTTACTTGGTTTTATTAATTTATTTATTTTTTGGGTTTATTCATGTCTAATTATGTTTGTTTCTCATAAATCTATAGCCTTTTGGAGAGCTTCCTGTTATCCAAGATGGTGATTATACTCTCTATGGTTAGTCACTTAGCAGCTTTACTATTTTTCGCAATTTTTTCTTTCTTGTCCATGTTTAATTGAGGGTTTGTAATTTTGATATTTCTCCTTTATTTAATAATTTCCCTACCTAGTAAAGGTTTGTTGATTTTCATTTTTCTCCTTTATTTCTAGACACCAATTATTTTTAAAGGTTCGTATCTTTATTTATTTTTTAATTAAAAAATAAAAAATATGGTCAAAGGTTGAATGTTACTTATGAGACTGCATAGTCATAGACCCTAAAAGGGATTAGCTTCTTACATGAACACTTAGTAGCACAAAAAAAAATTAAAAAATCAAAAACATATTTCCTCACTCACATTCAGGAGGATTTCAATTCCTAGCAAATCCTTTAGTTTCTTTAGGTACTACTAAGGATATACTGTCACCTTATGAGTAACAAATTAATTTCATTCTAGATATGTAGTTGGCCCTTTTAACAAATCTCGCTCACTCTTGTCCTTTTCGTTATCCTGAAAATTTAGTGAACCTTACGTCAATAGACCAATGTCTTGTTGATAGTAAAGCTCATAGAAACATAATTTACTCAAGTTAACTGAGAACTGCGAACCACTTTGTGTGTATCGATTCGCGATTCTTTTGCAAACTGATTCTCTATGATTCATTCATTACCTCCCTATAGTAAATGAACCAAAGTTTTCACCTAAAATTTCAGTCCATGACAAAATACGGAAAGGAATTGGGGTTGGGAAAATGATATTAAAAATAGTCCCTGAAAGCTATTGGAAGACCGTATAATCTCACTTTCGGAAGAGAATGTGAAAGATAAAGATGAAAACAATCGTGGGCTCTGATGTGCATGGGAGATATCGAAAGATATGTTTGTTTGTGATAGTGTCTTCAAAATGTGTTTTTTTCTTTCAAAATTTAGCAATTGTTACACTGGGGTAGTGGAATAGAATACACGGTATTTAACTTCATTTATACCAGGAAGTTTAAAGTGATAATAATTGCCATTAATAGGAAATGAACTTGGACATCCAAATCTTAAACATTTTTTGATTTTTTGTCTTCTCATACTTACATAATGTAAAACGATTCTTTTATTTTTAATGACATGATAGAAAATATATATTGGATATGTATAAAGAAAATTAAAATAAAATAATTTAGAATATATTATTAATTAATAGTTAATGACATAGTATAAGTATAAATAACATATATAAATATCAATTAAGTATACCTCTTACTTACCAATATTTTGACATGATATGTATTATGTTATTATAGTGGCTTTTTAAATAAGCATGAAGGGTTCTAAATTCAGTTTGTCCATATAGTGGCTTTTTTAACTAATTGCTTTTATATATAAATTGGCATGGTTTGATGCATGTAATAAACCTAGCCAGTAATTTTCATTAATTGGCCTGCTTTGTTAATTTTCATCATTAAACCAATAGTGACGTTGACCTAATAGTGTAAGAGTTAATTTGATTCTTAGGTATCAAATATCAAATATTTAATTCTTAGGAATAATATTTGTTTTGAGACACAACTATATATTTCAGATTTGTTTTGAACCAATGGAGTGAGGTGATATATGGGTTATACTAAAAAATGTACCATATTTTTATTCTTATTTAAGTCTCACATATTATTTTATAATTTATTACAATTCCTTATAAAATAAGAACAAAATGTACCTCTTTTTTTTTTCCTGAAAATGACAAACGTCATTTTTATTCTTATTTGGATCCCCTTACTAAGAATTGTTTTTATTTAAAAAGAAAATTTACAAAATAAGAATGTTACATATGAGAATAGAGTAAGAATGTTTTTATTCAATTAAATAGAATCAATATGATTGCTTTAATATCTTAGTATTAACACAGCCGCTTTTAACCAACTCTGCAGAATCTCGCGCAATTATAAGATATTATGCAGACAAATATAAAGACCAAGGAACTGATTTGCTGGGGAAGACAATTGAAGAAAGAGGTCTTGTGGAACAATGGCTTGAAGTTGAAGCCAATAACTTTCACCCACCAATCTTCAACTTAGTTGTGAATGTTCTGTTTGCCCCATTATTGGGTACTCCCTCGGACTCAAAACTGATTCAAGAGAGTGATGAAAAGCTTGGGAAAGTGCTGGACATTTATGAGGAAAGGCTGTCTAAGAACAAGTACTTGGCTGGAGAATTCTTCAGCCTTGCTGACCTTAGCCATCTCGCGTTCGGTCATTATTTGGTGAACCAAACTGGGAGAGGGCATTTGGTAAGGGACAGGAAGCATGTGAGTGCTTGGTGGGATGATATTAGCAGCAGGCCATCTTGGAAGAAGGTTCTTCAGCTATACAAATATCCTGTCTAGTTCCATTTTACGCAACATTTCGAGGAATTAAATAAGAGGTATGGTGTGTGGGAAGTGCCTTCAGTGTTTTTCCCATGTCCTGTGTGATTATAATATAATGCAAGCCTGTATCATGAGGCCATGTGGTTTGTTGTTCTAGTTTGCTTGTGTTTTATATTAAGCTATGTGTGTAAGTTAATGTAAGAGCCTTGTAAATTGAGAACTCAGAATAAATATCAATGTTTATGATCTAGTGTGGTGGTATCTTCTTCTGAATATAAGAGCTATCAGCTCTCAATGATGATGATGAATAAAGAGAATGGAAAAAGAGGGCATGTAACTTTAGTGCAAGTTGGTACATGGAAAAAGAAAAAATTTAAAAACAAAAAGCAACAAAGTGTAACATTCTGATTGGTTCGGGACATAGAATGAAATAATGTTCGGATAGGTGATCTTTGTATGTGCAAGTTGTGCCTGCCTAGACTTGTATGCCATATTTTTTTTTCTCTTCAACATATATGCGACTCCTTTTAGCATAAGCTGTTGTTCAGTCACTGGTTAAAATCAAACAGAACATATCACTGGCTGTTTTTGGTTACCTGGAAATTGTTTCCCCTTTCTAGAAATTAGACAATAAGGAACCATAATTGCTAGGAAGAAGGTCGGTGTTGATATTGGAATTGGTTAGTGATGTTTTAACCATAGGCTCATGGGTACAACACTAAGTTCAACATTTCTAGAGATAGGAGAATATTATCCATGAGAATAAAGATCCGATCTATTAATGGGGACACAAATACATCTTTTTTCCTTTATTTTTAATGACAAAAATGTAATTTCCTTATAATCAAAGGGATATATATGTCATTAAAAGTTGTATATTACTATTCGAGACATTGTTAATTAGGAATGAAAACGAGCGGGTGGTCACATACTCATAAATACACTATTTATGAATACTCATGTAGATAGTGGGTACTCGCAAGTACCCAATGAATTTTCAATTTTAGTTATATTTTTATATATCTTATATTAAAATAATTATTACTTTACTAAATGATATGTATATGATAATTTTATGATTCTACTCCATTCACTAAAATTTATTATAAAATAATAATAAAATAATCAAAATATAATTTTAAAATAATAATAAATATAAACTATATAAATATTTAATGAAAATATGTATGCGAGTACCCACGCAGCGAGTATTATGTTATCCATTCCTACATATAAGCTATTTTTTTGGGTATTCGTTGCGAATGTTTTAATAGGTACACACAAGTTAGGTATATTTTCCATCTCTATTGTTAATCATTCACTAAAAAGTAATAATAAATTTTTTAGTGAGAGGTATGCAATGTAATTATTAAATATTTTGAAGAATAAAATTGATAATTGAATTATTGAAAGCTCGTATTTAAAAACTATTTCAAGTAATTTTCTTAAAGCTACAAGCTACCTTTCAACGGTACAAATTTCATTTTAAAAGTTAGAAGTTTCTTTTGATTTTTGTTTATAAGATTATTGTTTCTTCACAGCTTCCCACCATTATATTCTCCAGAGTTAAATTTAAACCACACATATTCATCCTTAATTTTAATAAAAAATATTTAAATAGTATTGTCAACCAAAAAATCCTTAATCCTTTACTTCTTGGATAAGCCTAAGTCTTATCATTCAAATTGTGGGTTATCTACCCTTAGCCCACATCAAAAGCAAAAAATTGTAAAGACAATCCAACTCCATGGTATGATATATTTGTTTATTTCAGATGAAATCCTCATGATTTCATGTAATACAAGAAAGTATGATGAAATTTAAATAACATTGACTATGGCTAAAGTAAGGCTATGTTTGGTTGTAATGAAAATAGAATAAAAAAAAAAGGATGATGAGAGAAAAGTAGAAGAAAAGTTTTTTTCCCATCATTTGGTTGGAAGGAAAACAAAGGAAAGAAAGAGAAAGGGCAATGAGGCACTAAAAAAATTCTTCTCATATATGGAGTAAAAATGGGTGAAAAAGTCATATTTGACTTAATTTAAAATTAATAAGACTTATTTTTTGTCTCAATTCATTATTTTTCATTTTCTTTCCATCTTATTAGGGGTGAGCAAGACCCTATCCGACCAGTAGATTCATTTCAACTCGATGACTTAGAGACGGGTCTGACCCATCCAAATAAATAATAAAGGATAGAGCCGATTAAAAGGCACAGACCCGTCGTAAAAAAAGATAGGTTCAGGTCTATGTTTGGGTCACTCGACCCGTCCCTTATAGTTATATATCAAGAATAGTTGAATAAGTACCTATCAATACCCATTATGTTCGGCTCACATAACTCAAATACCTACAAGTCTACACAACATATTCACAACAATTATTCATAGAAAACTAGTTAATTTTTAGTTTTTGTGTACTCCAATTTAAGTTTCATTTTTCAGTTAATAGTTAGTTATTGTGTTTATTTTTGTGTGAACTTTTGAGTATTGACATGTTGTTGTCATTTCAGTTCTCATTGTGTTTTTTTATTTATAAGAACATTCAGCTTATGTTGACACTTGATAGTTTAAATTGTTTTAAAATTTTCAATGCCTTCTATAATTTTTAGTCACGTGATTTTGATAGATTTTAATTTGAAGGATACAATTTACAATTTGTAGTTTACATACTGATGTATGTGAGATGCAAGTTTTAGTTGAGTTTATACACAGATTGTGATAATTTTGATTGTGCATGCTTAAAGATTTGAGAAAAAATCTACATTTGTTATTTTGTCCTTTTCTAACCTGAATCCGTTCCTACCTTGACCCGTCTTATTTTGTACCTATCCCTCACGCATTCCATCCTAATTAAGGACGAGTTTAGGTTCAAAAATTGACCCGATCAACATTTAGGAACGAGTAAGAGACAAACTACTCTCGTTCCAACCCGTCTCACACTCACCCCTATCTCATATCATATAATTAAAGAATCATTTTTTTATTAACTTTTCTTTCTTCAACTTTTATTCTACTCATTGTTTCTTCTTAAACTAAATATAGTGTAAATCAAATTATAACTTTGTTAAAATAATTAATTTATGGTTTCCATTCAATTACAACATTGTTAATCTTGTGAAGAAAAAAATTGGAATGATAATAGAACGGATCGAACGCGTGCAGTGCTTTCTCGTGCTCATACTAGCAATTTTGTGGGTATCCATAAGGGTAGTGGCTATTTGTGGATACCGAAGGGTTTTCAAGTTTTACAATATAATTATATCTTTTGTAATTATAATATATTAAAATAATTATTAGATGGATAATAGAAATATTCAATAATTAAAATTTATTATTAAATAATAAAAGTATATATAATATATAACTTTAAACTAGTAAATTATAATGAATAAAATATTTAATTAACAAATAAATTTATAATTATGCGCCTAGGGCATGTATTATGATACTTGTACTATTCATAAATTATTATTGTAGGTATTCGTTACATGTACTTTTTATGGGTACGTAAGGGTCAGGTATTTTTGTAATCCCTACAAGTAAACCAATACAATAATATGGTGAAACTCATGCTTTTGTGTTTCTATCATGTGATTTTCATTAATATTAATAATTATAATAATATTTTTCTTTCTACTTTCTTTCCATTTTCTACCATACTAAACAACTAAAAATTCACCATATTTTTCACTCGTTTTCTCTTCTTAACTTTTCTTTAACTTTTCTTCCCAAAAAAAACATAGTCTAACACTTAAGTGCAATATAAAGAGAACTGCAAATCTAATGATTTGAAGACCTTTCATTTTCTCTAGCTAAGTGAAAAATAAAAGTATGAGTATCATATATATATATATATATATATATATTAATTAGTATATTATTCATCATTTATTTATATATTTATTTTATAAGTTAAAAATGATTTAATATCAATGGTGGATAATGAATTGATAGTATATAAAATTCAATATATATATATATATATATTATCAAAGTGTTTGGTAATTGTCTAATGCCAACAAATTCAACCCATTATGATTCTTGCATGGCCTTTTGTAGAACTTCTAACAAGCTTACCTGTAATGGAGTCTGGCTCTTCTCCATTATTGGAGAGGCCAGTACAATCTTTAGATTGTGACAAGTGTCCTAAATTAAATTAACAGTTCAGATTTTAAAATGGTTTTTATTAATAATTTATTAACTAAAAAATAGAAACAAAAAAGAGAAAGTAAACCTCATCACCACTGCTGCATTTGCCTCCCTTCACATCACCTCAGCTTGCTCTTTAGGGACTGTGTTCACTTAGTACTGGGTTCAAGATGGGGTTGGACTTAGTTGGGGTTGTGTATGTGATTAGGAATATTTGTTTTATAGGGACTCTCTAGAGACACTAAAGCAATGATTTGAAGTTGTAAAATATTCTTTAGTTCTGTTTTAGACATTTTGTCAAACAGTAGAACACATAACCCAACGTGTTAAAATTTACAAATTGAAGAAAGTGACTTACCAAAGCAGTGAAGAAAGGGATAAGATATGAAAGCATGGTGATGTGAAAAGAGGAAGAAGGAGAAAATGAAAGTATGGTGATGTGAAGAGAGGAAGAAGGAGAAAATGAAAGTATATAGAAGATTAGATTTTCATTTTCTCTTTCTTGGCTTAGATGAAGTTTTCCCAAGGCTGCTTCAAACCCTTTCTCTCCTTTGTTTTGATTTTTTATTTAATAAAATATTAAATCAAATTTTATTTTAAATTCTGAACCGTTAATTTAATTTAGAACACTTGTCATAATCTAAAGATTGTACTGGTCTCTCCAATAATGAAGAGGAGCCAGACTCCCTGTCGTGGCTAAAACTCATCTTTCTGCACCTCGAAATAAGGAAAGAAGTTTAAATGTGACTATGAGTACACTCCAATAATTTCCACCTTAGGCTACAACAAAAAATTGTGGGAACAAACATTAAAATTGTGGCATAATGTTCCGACCTCGTTTTGCCATAGTTTTCAAACGGTATTCTAGATGAACGTAACATATTTGAATAAACAATGATTTTTTTACTTTTGTGCACATAAAACAAAAATTATGGTATGCAATCGAGGAAAAGACAACATTTACCAATACCACTTTTCGGCCACGGTATGAAGACCTGTGTTATACCACAATTTTATAAATTTTGCTTCATATTAGAATTCTTTGTGGAATAAGAAACTAGAAATGTATTGATATTATTGAATGAATCCATTTACAAAAGTATGAACCTAATATATAGTCTAGATTGCTTGATAGTGGAGCAATTCAACAAACTAACAAGCTCTCATCTAAACTATAAATATATTTAACACACGCCTAAAATAAAAGAAGAACTCTACTAATAAAACCAACCTAACCAAATATTAGAACAAAAACATGAATCATTACTCTGCCAATATCAGAAAAAAGAGGTGCCAATATGGGCCACAGGCTTGCTTTCTGGTGCTGCTATATGGGCCAAGTTGATGCGGCAAGGTGTTCACCTAAATTGTACTTGATGTGCTAACAGACTTCGGTCATGTCTTGATGCCAAGTCAGAAATCCCCGGTCAGCTCCCAAGTCTGGCTCGGTCAGCTCCTAAGTCTGGCTCGGTCACGATACTATTTGGCTCAATCAGAATGAAACCTATTGCAAGAAAATTTGGCACATCAAGAAACCAAAAGTAACATTGTATTTTTGGGATATTTTGGCAACATTGTATTTTGCAGCAATATTCAATAACCAAAAGTAACATTGTATTCTGGAAATTGTTATTAATATAATATGTTAATTTAAGAGCGCAACTTCAAGAAACCGTTGTTAATTTAAATTCATTAACAACACAAATTGAAGAATACACTGTTAATTTAGATGTTGAACTAAGAGTTGGCTTGAATGAGTTCAGTATAACAATGCATAATTAAGATATCGCTAATTAGAATCTATTCAACAATGCAAGTTTAAGAAGACGCTGTGAATTTGAATGTTGAATTAAGCGCTGACTTGAATGAGTCTAGTTTAATAGCGCATAATTAAGATATCATTGTTAATTAGAATCTATTCAACAACGCATAATCAAGGAAGCGTTGTTTATGTGTTATGAATATGAGCTGTGGAAAATGTAATATCAACAACGCATCGCTTAATATGCACTGTTGAATATGTCAAATCAACAACGCATCCATTAATATGCGCTATTGAAGATGTCATATATTTTTTTCTATGTGGGTTGATAACAACAATGGCTTCCAAGTTGATGAGTTATGGTTCATTGCAAGTGGATCTTAATAGACCGAGATATAAAAATGAGTCATTTATTCTAGCATTACAAGCTGAACAAGTATTTTAAGTTAGTGATCCAACTGATACGAAATTGTTCATTGTTCTCTTAACTAACAAAATAATCCTCAATAATACTGATGACCAAGAATATGAAGATATTGATGAAGATGATCATTTTTTGGGACATATCAGTCGCGTGAGAGCAAACCAACTATGTATCATGATTTATATATAAGAAATGATCACGATGAAGGGCTTTGGATGAATCAATAGGTTCCTCCAAACAATGATGATATTACAAGCCAAAAGCAATCAAAGATAAAGAAAAAATATATACATGTAGTCCTTGTATAATTATAGCTTAATTTTGATTGTTTGTAATTTGTATAATTTTGTTTGTATGTAATTTGCATAATTTTGTTTGTATGTAATTTGCATAATTTTGTTTGTTTGTTTGGAATTTGTTGAAAAATGATGTTTTGAAGTGAAATGAAAAAACTGACTAGTCCCACTTTGCTTGGAGGAGGGAAGTTGAAAGGATTTATAAGCCTTAAGTTGTGGCCTAACATTCTTTTTGATAAAATATTAATTAATTAATTAATTAATTTAATTTTTTGGGCCTTTTGGGCTTGGACCGTGTGATAATCAAGTCAACACACATATGCAACAAGGAAAGAATCATTGGAGGAGATCTCAACCATTATGATAAGAGCCGTTGGTAATAGAGTCGTTAGTAATAAAGTTGTTAGTGAAAGAACCGTTGGTTATAGAGTTGTTGGTGAAAGACCCATTGGAGGCCTCAGGCTATAAATAGAGGCCTCCTTCCCTCATTATAATTTGCACCGAGATGAAGGCATTTATCTCTCAACTTCTCTTTCTCCATCCTTATATTCTGCCGACGCATTTCCAGAAACCTTCTCCCTCTTTATTTCCGTGGCACTTGAGAATTGACACATGCAACCCAAGTGGGAATTTCAAGAACTGACACTGGTAGTCAGTATTGTGGAAAAAGAATTGGCACGGGTAGCCATACTATGGGAATTCGAAAATTGGAACTGGTAGCCATATTGTGGGTGTATTCGAGAATGATTCTTACAGTGTAGTAAGAAATCGTATACCAGAGAACTGAAATATTTTATCCCGGGGACGGTGTGGTTGATAGTCTGCTTGCACAATTTTAGCAGTACCACGAAACATCTTAAAGAGAGTAACTTGGTCGTGGCACAACCAATAACGATTATTTCATGCCATTCAGAATTGTTGCGAGCTACGGTAACAACTATTTTAAGACATTTATACTAGAATGACATTCATAGATAATATCACTGGACCGAACAACTATGACCTGAACAAGTCATTTCGATTTGACGGGACAAATTTCAAACGTTGTCAACATAAGATGGAATTTTTCCTCACTATGAGAAAGGCTGCCCATGTTTTGAAAATCGACATCCTAGTGATGTCAGATGAGGCTGAAAAAGAGGAAAAAGATAAATTGGCTATTGTAATAGCTCTTTGGAATGAAAGTGATTACTTATGTAAGAGCTTCATTCTGAATGAGTTGTCTGATGATCTCTATGATTACTACAACCCATACAAGTCTACCAAATTAATTTGGTATGTACTTAAAAAATATGATACCGAGGAAGCTGTCATTAAAATGTATGACATTACCCGCTACCCAAGTATCAGATGACTGATGATAAATTAATAGAGTCTCAGTTCCACGAGATATAGAAAATTGCTCATGAGATCATTTCTAAGGGTATGGCCCTAGATGAGCCATTCCAAGTGGTTGTCATAATTGACAAACTGTCTCCTAGATGGAAGGACTTCAAAAACCTTCTGAGACATAAGACCAAAGAAATCTTTTTTGAACCTCTAATCACTCGTCTTCATATTCTGAAGCCGTTTGGCACTCATTTCAAGAATCAGAACCGCAATGGAAATAAGGCTAAGAACATAAGTCGTAACAAGAATTGGAAGCCTAAATAATTCCAATATGGTAAGCCACCTACTAAGAATAACTTTAGAAACCTATTCACCTGCTTTAAGTGTGGGAAACCAGGTCATATGACACGCAAGTGCATAAATAAACCAATGAATCGTCGTCCATAGGCCAACATGGTTGATGAGCCATTTGTGGCTATATTATATAAGGTTAATATGGTTGGAGGAACTGATGGTGGTGGGTATATATTGGCGCATCCCGCCATGTCTGCTATGACCGTGCTATGTTCAAAACATACACATATGTTGATGGCAAGAAGGTGTTGTTGGGTGACTCCCACACCACTATTGTTGCTGAAACTGGTGATGTGGAGTTGAAGTTTACATCTAGGAAGACTCTAATTGTCAAAGATGTAATGCACACTCTAGAGACGAGGAAGAATCTAGTTTCTAGTTTTCTTCTGAATAAGACTTGTTTTACAAGACCATACGAGCAGACTTGTATACTCTTACTAGGAATGAGGTATTTGTTGGGAAATGGTACGCCACTAATGGCATGTTTAAATTAAATGTTGATGTTTCTATTAATAAAATTTCAGATTATGTTTACATGTTATGTGATTTTAATATTTGGCATTCTAGACTTTGTCATATTAATAAGCGTACAATTTCAAATTTGAGTAGCTTAGGTTTAATTCCAAAGTTATCTAAAAATGATTTTAAAATTTGTAAATCATGCAGTCAAGCGGAAATTTTAAAAAAACCCTCATAAATCAATAATGCGAGAATCTGAGCCTTTAGATTTAATACACTCAGATATATGTGAATTAGATGGAATTTTAACTAGAAATGGTAAACATTATTTTATTATTGTAAGAATGAGATTGCAACTAAGAGGAGGGAGGTGAATTAGTTGACTTAAAAATTATGGCCACTTTTTCTGCAATATCAAGAGTTAAGAGCAGCGAAAATAAATTGCTTTGCAGCACCAGAGATTTTCCACTAAATATTATGAGTTGTAATTACAATATCTCACCCCGAGACTTCTATGTACCTTCCACACTCACTAATACTTATCACTTTGGAAAACACCTTTCCAAGTAACTCTATCCCCTTTCTTATCACACACAGTGAAAGAAAGTATTCTGCAATAATAATGAAGAATGTTCAACAATGGCGGAAATGCCTTTGCAAGTATGAAAGTGATGTAACTTGCAATCCAATCAACTCTTTTGTATACTTAGTAATAATGCTCTTTATAAGTTTGTAAGTTGAAACACTATCACTTTAAGAAACTTCAGAAAAATCAACTTTGAAAGTTTTAAGAACTTGTTGCCAAAAGTGCAGAAAATAATTTCAGAATATATGTAAGAGCTTTTGAAATTTGTATGAGAGTTGTATATATGTTGTGTGTTGTGATTGTGAGTTTTAATGCCTTTATATAGGCTTTCCAATAAGCCAAAATGTCTCTTTGAAAGGGTGGGAATTGATTGGAATGAAACCATGTCTTTTGGGTTGAAACTCATTCACTTTGAATTTGAAAATCTGATGCAACAACTCTCAGTAATCGATTACAACATTGAGTAATCGATTACCCAAATGTTCTGTCCACTGATCATTTATTTTCGAATTAGAGTAATCGATTACAACAAGTTGAGTAATCGGTTACTCAATTTTAATAACACTAGTAATCTGTTACTCAAAGATAGCAATGAATTACTATGATCAGTTTTAAGTTGGATAACTCTTTTCTCACATTCGTAATCTGTTACTTAGATGAAGTAACCCGTTACACACTACTTTTGAAAATTGTTTTACGTATTTTAAAGTGTTTCAATTTTATTTTAAAAATAGTTTGAACATTACTACTATTGTATAATCAAGGGTATATGATAGAAGTTTTATTAACTATATGCTATGTGCTAAATAAGTCCCAAGGCTAAATCAAGGGTATACTTGTGATTAGCAATAATGATAATAACGATGAGTTAGAAATAGAACCTAGAATAAGTAAGAGAACAAGGATTGCTTAGAGAGTATGGACCTGATTATATGTCTATACATTGGAAGAGGATCCATCAACTCTACAAGAAGCTTTGAATTCTTTGAATGCTGATTTGTGGCAAGAGGCCATAAATGATGAAATGGATTCTCTAGAGTCTAACAAGACCTGTCATTTAGCTAACTGGCCTCATGGTTGCAAACCTATTGGTTGTAAGTGGATATTGAAAAAGAAACTAAAACCTGATGGCATAGTGGATAAATACAAGCCTCGCCTTGTAGCTAAGAGTTTCAGGCAAAGGGAGAATGTAGATTTCTTCGACACCTTTTCATCTGTTACTAGAATAACATCCATTAGAGTACTAATTTCGCTCGCTTTGATACTTAATTTATTAGCACATCAAATGAATGTTAAGACTTCTTTCTTAAATGGTGATTTGGAATAAGAAATCTATATGGAACAACCTAAAGGTTTTGTAATACATGGGCAAGAAAATAAGGTTTGGAAGTTAGATAAGTCATTGTATGGTCTTAAGCAAGCACCTAAGCAGTGGCATGAAATTTTAACGACTTAATGATCTTGAATGTGTTTAAGGTGAATGAAAGTGACAAATGCATTTATTACAAATCAGAAAATGACATTTACACTATCATATGTGTCTATGTAGACGATCTACTCATATTTGGTTCCAACATTCATGTTGTGAATAATGTGAATTCATTGTTGTGTAACAACTTTGATATGAAAGACCTTGGAGAGGCAAGTGTAATCCTTGGTATAAAAATTACTAGGTCAAAAGAAGGAATTTCTTTGGATCAATCTCACTATGTGGAAAATATCTTAAAGAAATATAAATACTTTGATTGTAAACCTGATAGCACACCATATGATCCATGTATAAAACCTTTTAAGAATACTGGTGAAGGTATAAGGCAAGCTAAGTATGCTAGCATCATTGGTAGCCTTCGGTATGCCACTGATTGCACTAGACCTGACATTGCCTATGTTGTGGGATTATTATGCAGGTTTACCAGTAGACCTAGTATGCAGCATTGCCTATGTCCTAGAAGGATTCAACGATGCTGATTGGAACACTCTTTCAGATGATTCCAAAACAACCAGTGGCTATATGTTTAGCATAGCTGGTGGGGCTGTTTCTTGGAAGTCAAAGAAAAAGACTACTTTGGCTCAACCCACTATGGAAACTGAGATGATAGCACTAGCAACAACTAGTGAAGAAGCAAGTTGGTTGAGAATCTTGCTTGCACAGATTTCCCAATGGGAAAAACCGATTCCAGCTATGTTGATCGATTGTGATAGTACAACGGTTATTGCAAAAATTGAGAACCGCTTTTATAATGGTAAGAAACGAGAAATTCGTCGTAAGCATAACACTATTAGAGAATTACTCTATACATGAGCTGCTAGAGTAGATCATGTATGCACTGAGAATAACTTATCAGATCCTTTGTCAAAAGGACTAGCTAGAGAGAAAGTCCATAATACTTCTCATAGTATGGGACTATTGCTCTTAGAACGAAGATCACTCATGATGGTAACCTAACCTAACTAATTGGAGATCCCAAGAAATATGTTCAATGGGTAATAACAAGTGGTGAAGTGATATGAGAATGAACATTCTATAAAATTATGAGAAGCATGACTCTGGAAACATATGTAAGGATGAGTTAAACTCTTAATGAGATCTATACTCTAATTAGAATGGAGTGTCTAGGCTACACGAGTACTCTTGATAGACCCACCTATGTGAATGTGGAAGTGGGGGCCCGCTTCCTATGAAATTTTGGGGCATAAATTTCGAGAGCATTCACTATACTAGAGTTCTATACTCTAATTGCATGACCTTTAACGCACAGACTTTACAGAATACACCTTTGAAATGTTGTGTGTGGTACGAGTCACTTTAGTAAAATCTAGATCTTATTCATTATACAAAGTTTCAAATCGCATCACACCTTTGTTTATGCACAATCTTATTGAGAGCACAAAAATTCCTGGAAATCGTTTTTTAAATTCAAGTGGGGGATTGTTGGAACATGTTGAAAGAATGATGTTTTGAAGTGAAATGAAAAAACTCACTAGTCCTACTTTGCTTGGAGGAGGGAAGTTGAAAGACTTGATAAGCCTTAAGTTGCGGCCCAACATTCTTTTTAATAATATATTTACTTAATTTTTTGGGGCCTTTTGGGCTTGGACCGTGTGTTGACCAAGTCAACACACACATGCAACAAGGAAAGAGCCGTTAAAGAGCCGTTGGAGGAGATCTCGACCATTATGATAAGAGTCGCTGGTAATAGAGCCATTGGTAAAAGAGTTGTTGGTGAAAGAGCCGTTAGAGAACCGTTGGAGGCCTCAAGCTATAAATAGAGGTCTCTTTCTCTCATTATAATTTGCACCAAGTTGAAGGCGTTTATCTCTTAACTTTTATTTCTCCCCCTTATATTCCGCCAATGCATTTCCGACAACCTTCTCTCTCTTTCTTTCCGTGGCACCTGAGAATTAGCACAGGCTGCCAAAGTGGGAATTTCGAGAACTGACACTGGTAGTCAGTATTGTGGAAAAAATGGCACATGTAGCGATATTATGGGAATTCGAGAGATCTAGACCGTTTTATCCTGGGGACGGTGTGGTTGATAGTCTGCTTGCACAATTTTACCATTACCACAAAACTTCTTAAAGAGAGCGACCTAGTCGTGACTCATCCAGTAACGATTATTTCGTGCCATTCAGAATTGTTGCGAGCTACGGTAACAGTAGTTTGTAATTTGCATAATTTTGTTTGTTTGTTATTTGCATAATTTTTTTGTTTGTAAATATGTACTCTGCCAAAACATAATTGACACGATATTCACTATTTGTAGTTTATATTGTTTTGATGTCAATAAAACAAACTTCTGGCCTATATTAATGTATCTGTGCTATTGAGAATGTATAAATGTTTGTGTTGTTGAGAATGTCTGTGTTGCTAATAAATGTATATGCATGTATTAATGTGTACAAATCAACAACAAATTGTAGAGGAAGCCCTGACATGCGCTGTTGTAATGGATTAATATAACAACGCTTGTTATAGAGATCACAATTGTATATGCTTAATACAACAATGCTCTTTGTTTGATGCGCTGTTCTATTAAGGTGTTATTTGAGAATATTTATGAATAATACAACAACATTTTTTTAAGTATGCACTATTATTTATATGCAATACAATAGGCAAGAAATAGCGCTGTTAATCATGCCTATACACTGTGATGTTTATGTATGAAATATATGACAAAGGTGTGAAGAAGATCTTTGCTCCTGACCTTGGTACGGTTTTCATGAAGACACCAACATCACCAAAAATAAGAAAATGAAGAATACTTATGAAGACAAAGAAGACAAAGCTTTAAGACAAATTAGTCTAAGTCTAAATAGGTACTTATATCCTATACTCTTGAATATACAATAGTAGTAATCCTGAAACTATTTTTTAAAGAAAATTAAAACACTTCAAGTATAAACAAAACAATTTTAAAAAATAGTGTGTAACAGGTTACTGGATCGAAGTAACAAGTTACATGAGTGAGAAAACCAATTATCCAACAAAAACTGGACAGGGTAATCAATTACTGTATATGGGTAACAGGTTACCCAATTTTGGCAAAGTTGGGTAATCGATTACTCAAGGCTGTAATCAATTACTCTAATTAAATTTTAAATGCCCAGTTGGACAGCGAGTTTGGGTAATCGATTACTGAAGCCTGTAATCGACTACTAAGAGCTGTTGCACCAGTTTTCAGATTTCAAAGTGAATGGTTTTCATCCCAAACGAAAAGGTTTCCTTCCAATCAATTCCTACCCTTTCTAAGAGGTGTTATGGCTGGTTGGAAAGCCTATTTAAAGGCATTGAAACTCATGTACAACACACACATAACTCTCACACAACTCTTACACAAACTTTCAAGTTAATTCTGAAAATTCTCTAAAACATTTTTCTGCACTTATTGCAACTTGTTCTTAAACTTTCAAAGTGAATTTTCTGAGTTGCTTTAAGTAAAGTGTTTCAAAAGTTTTACAAACTATAAGAGCATTATTACTTAGTATACAAAGAGTTATTGGATTGCAAGTGATATTACATTTCATACTTGTATAGACAATCCTGCCATTGTTGTATATTCTTCATTGTTATTGCAAATTACTTTCTTTCACACGGGTGTGATAAGAAAGGGGATAGAGTCACTTGGAAAAGGTGTTTCTAAGAGTGATATAAGTATTAGTGAGTGTGTAAGGTACATAGAAGTCTCGGGGGTGATATATTGTAATTACAACTCATAATATTTAGTGAATAAATCTCTTGTGCTACAAGAGTACTAGACGTAGCCTTCAGTGGACAAGAAGGTGAACCAGTATAAAATTCGGTGTACTCTCTTCTCCTTTATATCTTGATTTTTATCTATTAATTTTCTGCATAATTTCTCCACTACACTTAACTCTTAATTTTGCAGAAAAAGTGGCAATAATTTTAAATCAACTAATTCACCCCCTCTTAGTTGTAATCTTAGTCTTACAAACTCATTTTGTATGATGTGATGTTGTATATATGCAGTACAACAACGTAGGATAAGCGCTTTTAATCATGCCTATATATTGTGTTGTTTATGTATGAAATATATGACAAGGCTTTATGTGTGATGTGTTGTTGTATATATGTAATACATGAATGTAGGATAAGCGTTGTTAATCATGATAATATACTACTACGGTCAAACAGAAAGCGCTAGAAAGTACTGTTATACATCTAAAATACGCGGTGTTGAATGACAACTCTGGCGTAGTGTCTCCACATAATTGGTCCATTTTCCAGGATGAAGACAAACTCTATTGTGGACTTTTTTATCATCCAAGTCTCCTACATAGTCCGAATCAACATAACTAACAACTGAAGGCTTACTCTATTGGCTACCGAACATAATACAGAGACCTGCAGTCCCTTTCAAATATTGAATGACCATTTCAATGCTTCTCAATGTTGCTTCCCTAGTTTTGACATGTACTTGCATACTTGACTAACTGTTTGTGCAAAGTCTGGTCTAGTACAAACTATTGCATACATGAAACAGCCTACCACACTAGCATATGGAACCTTTGGCATATACTTCTTCTCTTCATCTGTCTTTAGGCAATGATATAGGAAAAACTTGAAGTGATTTTCCAACAGAGTGTTCACCACATTAGCATTGTTCATATAAAATCTCTCTAATATATTTTTAATGTAGATTTGCTAAAAGAGCCATAGTTTTCTTGCTCCCCTGTCCCTATGAATTTCCACCCCAAGAATCTTCTTAGTAGCCCCTAAATATTTCATGTCAAACTCCTTGCCCAATATGGCTTCAGCTAATTGATATCACTCAAATGATTAGCAACAATCAATATATTATCAACATAAAGTAGTAGAAAAATAAAAGAGTCATCATCAAGACTTCTCACAAAAACATAACAGTCGTACTCACAATGCTTGTAACTGAGCTTCAACATAGTTGTCAAACCACTTGTACTACTGTCTGGGAAACTGCTTCAACTCATATAGAGACTTCTTCAACTTGCAAAGCAAGTGACTCTGTCCATATGAATTGAAGCCTTCTGGTCGTGTCATATAAATTTTCTCCTCAAATTCCCATGGAGAAGGACAATCTTCACATCCATCTGCTCTAAGTTGTGGTGACCCGATTTTTGGTTGGAAGACTGACTTTGTGACTTGGAAATATGCGAATTCAATTTTGACCTCTCCTAAATGATTTGGAGTTGCCACTACGTTTTTTACGATTAAAATGTAGAAAATTCTTTTTATGCCCAAATTGGATAAAATGGTCTTTAAATAAAGAATCTGAGCTCGAGTGTCGACTACAGATCAAGGAAGGTATTAGCACCCCGTCTGCTCGTAATAATACGACACCCTTACTAATAACATGAAGTTTTATACCCTTAATAATTATTTAATTAAAAAATTAACTACCAATACAAAATATTTTATTATTATATTTGTGTCTTGCAAAAGTTTATCTTGCTTCTACGTATCCCTGAATGTAATAAGGAAATCAAGACTACATAGTTCTGGTTACAAAAATGATTATTTGATTGGTTTGATCTAATTAAAATTTTAGAAATTATTTAAATTTGATTAAAGGGGGATTATTAGACGAATAGTCGACATTGGTCACTTACCCCCTTCTCGCTTCGATAAATAAGTTAAATAGATGTGACACGAGTCGTAACCTCACTATTGAATTCTTATTAAAACATTTTATCTATTAAGTTAAATAATTTTAAAGAGAGAGGATTAATAGACGAATAGTCGATATTGGTCACTTACTTGCTTCTCGCCTCAATAGATAATAAATGTAGTATTAATAACCGCAACTGCTTTTCGACTCAGAGAAAAAAAATGCAACACGAGTCGTAACCTCACTATCAAATCTCCATTAAAAAATTTAAAATACATATTTATGAATGATCTATTTTAGAAAAATGGAAATAATAGCAAAAATGCAGTACTGGTTGTACATAGACTTTCCACAACATGAGTTGTATACCAGTCAAATATCATGAATTAATTATATAAAACATTCACTTATATATTTTATTAAATAAAAAAGATATTATTTCGTTAATAACAATGCTAAGAATAATTATTGTGGTTGCTCTTATTCGCATCAAGTGTAAAGATAACACACTGAACTCAACTTAATCATCTTCCTTCTCTGCTCCTTCACAACTCATACACCTCAAATCTGAAGATAGAGAAGTGAATAGGAGGAAGGGATAATGTCATCGTGTTAATTTCCATTATTTGGAGGGGGAGAAAGTGAATATTAGGAAGCAATAATGTTAATAGTTTCTTTGTTGTTGGGGTGTAAAATAAGAAAATGGAAATAAGGAGCACAACAGTAAAGAAAAAAATATACTTCAACTTCATATCTGCTTACTGGTTTGAAAATACTCCACTCTGATTCCCCACTTCCTCCTCCTTCTACTTCTCACTCTCACCAATCATGCGGATGAGGTCAGTAAGGTGGTGTTTGGGGGTCAGGTCACTGATGAAAAGGTTAAGAGCTCAAACAAACGGTGAGATCTACTGTTTTCTTCTCTCCTTATTCTTGCTTATTCAAGCTTGTGATTATATTCTCTTTTAGTTCTTATTATACATTAAAACTTATTTTTTGAATTATATAAATCCTTTTATATTTAGATATTCTGAACACACATTTTTCTTTTCAAAATTTCATTACAAGATGTTTGCATTAAGTCCTATGATTATAAGATGTTTACATTAAGATCTATGACTATAAGATGTTTGCATTAAGTCCTCGAATTATAAGATGTTTGGGGGTCTACCTATTGTGATTATACGATGGCCACAGACATGCCACCGCATGTGTATTTGGCACTTGTATCATAATGCACTGAAGAAACTTTGTTGTTGTATTTGGAATGTTTCAAGATTTCAATGAATATATTTATGAGTATGAAGAAGAAGAAGAATTTCTTGAAGCTTTATGCTTAAGAAATATGGTCTAATGGATGGTTGGAGTAAACATTAGGTTTGAAGGAGAAATGGGCTTTAGTTTATGGTTGGGAGAATTTTTGTACTGATATAACAACCACACAACATAGTGAAAGTATGAAGAATTTGATTAAAAAATATATAAGTTATGAGCATGATTTATTGAAATTTTTCAATACCTTTCATAGACTCATTGAGGATCGTTGTTATGAGGAGTTAAAGACAAATTTTAAAGCAACTCAAAGAAGTTTGACTTTGTCATTTGATGCGGAGATTTTAAGGTATGCAAGAACAATCTCTACACACGACAATAGGCAGATACATGATAATCTAATACTTGGGAAAATATGAATTAACAAAAAAATGTATACAAAAATTGCAAAACATAGCATCACTCATCATCCTATATGGATACTCTTCTGGAACATGCTTGAGAAGTTTTACCTGCAACTCAAACGCATCAACACCCCGAAGCACATCACGGATCCAAGTGACCTCACTCTTATCACAAGCACAATTCCACACTAAATCTTTTAACTCCTCCTCCGAGAACACCCTATCCAATTAAGATATTTGAGATTCTGAAAGGATAGAGAATTCCACACCATCAATCATAGGATTAGATCTTTGAACGCAATTGAACAAATATTTAAAGTAACTAGTGACCCCATATGAAATGTCCTTCTCATCGGCACACCATACCCCATCAATCCAAACCCCTACTAATTGTTTCCTCCAACGCCTAGTATTAATACAAGCATAGAAATAGCTAGTATTAGCATTACCCTCCTTCAGCCACCTGTTTCTCGATTTTTGAAGCAAGAAACTCTCCTTCATATTAGCAGTATTCCACCACTCCGCAAGAAGATTCTTTTTCAACAAAATTTGATCCATTTCCAAATCTGCTAGTTCACCATCACAATCAATACTAAGGATGGCCTTAGAAATATCAACCAGTTTACTGTCCACACAACCAAAAGAGTCTATATTTTCAAGCTTTCAGCTTCAACTTCAAACATTTGAGCTTCCCTTTTGAAAGTGCAAAGTGTCAAGGATAGCACTAGCATATCTTTGCCTATCTTTTGATGAAGACAATGTTCTAACAAAGCTTGAAGATGGCTCAACAATCAATAGACCTTATGCTCATTTGGTCATATCTAGACTAGGGTGTAAATTGAGTCTATAATCTAAGTAGTTTGGGATGTGTGCCGTAGTAAGTGAGTATAGGTTAGGTGAACCTAGATTCTAGTCTCTTAAGCCATCTTAATTGTCATATCATATTCATGAGACATATTGTCTAGTTAATTGTATGTTCATGCATCTATCATACATGTTATATGTGCATATTAGGCATAATATAATTGTTAAAACATGTATATATATTGTGTATAACATATGAGAAGTTTACCATTTGAAACATATGCATAAATGTTCCAGTTAATCAATTAACGTGGTAACTTAATCGATTAATTCAACTGCTTTTCTTTTAAATATGTGTTTTCTGTTTCAACTGAATTCTGTGTCATTCTGTTGCCCCGTTAATCGATTAAAGAGAAGCCTTAATCGATTAACTAGTCTGTTATGTGTTATAACTGAAATCTGTTTTAACTGTTTTTGCAACGAATGTAACCGCCTATTCTCTATGCTATAAATACAAGGCATTGTTCAGAAAACCATAGCATTACATTATATTATATAGGGTTGTTTAAAGTTGCATGCGTGAGAAGAGAGATTATGGTGGTTTAATTGCTGTTATATGCTTACTATTTCTGCATAATTTTGTATCCATTCTTATCTTGCTCACATGCTCATGCATTATATTTTGTTAGAGAGAAATTATTTGTATACTGATATTGATTAACTCATTTGAATCTTTATGGCTTAAGTGGTTAGTAAAAGGGTTAATCTTTGAGTGTTTTTCTTGTCATATTATAAGCATTATTGTACTTAGTATATCTTGCTGTTTAACGTGTTTTTGTGTAGTATGAATTTGTCTCTTGGTGTGAGATCACCACAGAGATTGAGGTTCTTCACCAAGGCTAGGAGTTGTTGATTTGAGGATAAGAATCTTGGTTGGGGCTAGTTCGCGAGAAAGGTTTTCTCAGAGGCGAATGGTAGAGTCAAACCAAGGATTTAGAGGTCCTAGATTTCAAGAAGGGAGCGTCCTATGTGCTGGTAATTGAATTGGTATTTGTATCCATATTTCAATATTGTGAAGAAAGAAAATCTCCCTAATCCATAAGGGGAGGCCTGGATGTAGTTTGCAGTGGACTGCAAACGAACTAGGATAAAAATCCTTTGTACAATGTTCTTTCTCTGTTTATCGTTTTTATGTTTCTTGCCATTATAAATTGAATCATTAATTGAAAAGTTGGATATTTGTTTACTGCCATATACTTAATAATTGTGTGTAAAAATATCTGTATTATATCTGTTCAATTTTGTTTTAATTACTGTGCAAATTGCCTGTCTGATCATTCTGTTCTGTGCAATAGTTATTCGATTAAACCCTGCTGTTAATCGATTAACTGGGCTGTTTTCCAGCAATTGGGTTTTGGTTCAAGAAGCAGTGATTGTTAACCGCTACACCTATTCAACCCCCCTTCTAGGTGTTCCTAGACCACTGATACCTAACATCTTTGATAATAAATGCAGGCCAACATGTTATTTGAGTCTCCATCCAAGTTCTCTTTACCACCTCCCTGAAATCCGGATGTTTAAACCAACAATTATTAAGTGTAAACGAAATTATTAAATAATACTAACTAATATTATGAATTGTTTTTAGAATTTTTAATGCAAACCAAGTCAACCGGTCCAACCATTGACCCACTGGTCTGACATATTATATAGGGTTGTTTAAAGTTGCATGCGTGAGAAGAGAGATTATGGTGGTTTAATTGCTGTTATATGCTTACTATTTCTGCATAATTTTGTATCCATTCTTATCTTGCTCACATGCTCATGCATTAGATTTTGTTAGAGAGAAATTATTTGTATACTGATATTGATTAACTCATTTGAATCTTATTGACTTAAGTGGTTAGTAAAAGGGTTAATCTTTGAGTGTTTTTCTTGTCATATTATAAGCATTATTGTACTTAGTATATCTTGCTGTTTAACGTGTTTTTGTGTAGTATGAATTTGTCTCTTGGTGTGAGATCACCACAGAGATTGAGGTTCTTCACCAAGGCTAGGAGTTGTTGATTTGAGGATAAGAATCTTGGTTGGGGCTAGTTCGCGAGAAAGGTTTTCTCAGAGGCGAAGGGTAGAGTCAAACCAAGGATTTAGAGGTCCTAGATTTTCAAGAAGGGAGCGTCCTATGTGCTGGTAATTGAATTGGTATTTGTATCCATATTTCAATATTGTGAAGAAAGAAAATCTCCCTAATCCATAAGGGGAGGCCTGGATGTAGTTTGCAGTGGACTGCAAACGAACTAGGATAAAAATCCTTTGTACAATGTTCTTTCTCTGTTTATCGTTTTTATGTTTCTTGCCATTATAAATTGAATCATTAATTGAAAAGTTGGATATTTGTTTACTGCCATATACTTAATAATTGTGTGTAAAAATATCTGTATTATATCTGTTCAATTTTGTTTTAATTACTTTGCAAATTGCTTGTCTAATCATTCTGTTATATGCAATAGTTAATCGATTTCGATTAAACCCTGCTGTTAATCGATTAACTGGGCTGTTTTCCAGCAATTGGGTTTTGGTTCAAGAAGCAGTGATTGTTAACCGCTACACCTATTCAACCCCCCTTCTAGGTGTTCATAGACCACTGATACCTAACATCTTTGATAATAAATGCAGGCCAACATGTTATTTGAGTCTCCATCCAAGTTCTCTTTACCACCTCCCTGAAATCCGGATGTTTAAACCAACAATTATTAAGTGTAAACGAAATTATTAAATAATACTAACTAATATTATGAATTGTTTTTAGAATTTTTAATGCAAACCAAGTCAACCGGTCCAACCATTGACCCACTGGTCTGACCAGTGACTCATTGGCGTAGTGCCCTCAATGAGTCATTGACTGGTCCGAGTTTAATAATAGTTGCTGCTACTGATGTCTTACTTGGTAAGTGTAACACATTTTTAATGTAGTTGAAAATTATTTCGATTATTTTGTATGCACCTAATGAATTATATTTTTTTAGATGTTATTGGTGAGTTTATAGATATTGAGATGAGTCAGCTTGAATCCACCCCAAAGAAGGTGGTGTTCTTTATAAAAGACCAAATTTTATTAGAATTTAAAGCCCTTTATATAATGTTATGAATTCTATTACAAGAGTGACATCCTCTAATAATTTATTACCTACCAACTAATGTTGTAGGGGAAATACTCTTGGTTGTACATTTTAGGGCCAATTTGTTAAGCAATTACTGAAATTTGAAGAGGATCACAAGTTTGGTCCTATTGTTGTTATCCTCACCCTTGTCATCCTCACCCTTGTCAATTTGCTGAGTAAATATTGGTGCATATAATATGCTAATGACACTTCTTTAAATTTCATAAGGGGGTAAGACATGACTATTCAAAATACTATGTATGGTTCAAATTTTTTTATTAATAATGACAATATTCCACATACTCAACTTTTCACAAGCAGGTTACAAAAATTTCCCAACAACTTTTCTTTCAAATTTTGAGCTTTATATTGGTTATAATTTCACCTCTAACATATCTATATGTAATAGTTTGGACACAAGTAAATCCTATGAATCATATAGCCAATTAATGCATGTGTTCTTTATTGTATATGTTTTCATGTATTTCTGTGCCTGGTTTAGTGTGTAATCAATGTTTAGGAAAGGTTCTTTCTAGTGGTTTCTTATCAAACCCTTAGACAAATCTGAATTGTGCTAAAATCTGTAAAATTGACTTATTTAATCGATTGTTACGTGTTCTAATCGATTACCTGAGAAACTTTTAAGTGTGTTAATCCATTAAATAAGCCTTTAATCGATTAGTTGAGCATATTTTTTTTTAATTTCTTAATCAATTAAATAGGTGCTTAATCAATTATCTGTGTTAATTTTTCAAACTCGTTAGTCGATTAACACAAAACTTAATCGATTAAATCCAGTTACAAAATGGATTCAAGTATAGTTTTAGTTCAGTTCTATTTTAGGTTTGTTGGATCGCACATGGCTCTGTATTACACCTAGAGGATGGGGTGAATACGTGGTACAGTATACAATTGCCATTGCTCGATTAACGAAAAGATTTTACAATTTTCCTTACTACTTAATTGATTAAATATAGATTTAATCGATGAACTACTTCTGCATATAATTTATTATCTCAAGAACCTAATAGATTATTCAGTTCTTGTTCTTTGAAAAACAATTTTAGATTACCAAGATTCAACTAAACTTATATGCACTCTTACAAATGATACTACACTGTTAATACACATCACATAATTTGCAACTAACACAAAATAATATGCATGTGAAGTTAAGTAAATCAAGTAATATGAAAATGTAAAGAGATAAGGGTTAAGAAGAGTGAGACACGACTTTTATCCTGGTTCGTTTGCTTGTCCATGTTCAAACAACATCCAGACCTTCCCTTCTGATCTCGGAAGATTTTTCTTCACTATTGAAACCAATGTATTTACAAACACACGTTCCAATTTGACACTTCTATAAGCGCTCCTTTTTTGAACTCTAAGCCAAGCAATGTGATTTGACCTACTCTCGCCTCTTTCAGATACCTCACCTACTCGCAATTTGTCCTAACCCATTCTTGCTTCTTTTCAAGACCCTTGTATAAGCGGTAAAGAACACAACCTAACCGTAACTAGGATTTTCCCAAACCAATTCTCTATCAATGGTGATACTAAATACACCAAGAGAATATGTTTATGCCAATGTCTAAGCTAAACAAGTTGATGCACCTAGATGTGCTGAATGTACACTCTTATAGAATTTAAGAACCCTTCTACAAGTCTCACAAACTCATAATATAGAAATTTGAGATGCAAGATTTCTTTGCAAGATTTGACAATATGCTTCTTTGAAAATCTTTCTAAAGATTCATAAAGATTCTCCCTTTTCTCTCTTTTTCAAAATCGCTTTGAAAATATCTCTTTTGATATGAAAGTGTATGAACAAAGTGATTTTCAAAATTTTTGTATCTTCTATGTTACATATGGAAAATCTTGGGTTAATATACAATTCTCTTTTCTAGTGCAAGTAATCGATTATCACTCATTCTAATCGATTACCGATTCTTTAAAATTCAAGAAACGAGAAACTGTAACTAACATTAATCGATTAAACTCGTACTTAATCGGTTAATGGGTTCCCAATTTTCATTGCTTAATCGATTAATGGGTTCCTAATTTTTCATTGCTTAATCGATTAAAATAGCTCTTAATCGATTAACAGGTTTTCGAAAAAGATATCTCAATATGATATGAACCTCCTACATGATTTGTTAATATATGATGCTTGACTTTGAATGATGTATGATTTCAAGCTCTTTTAAATGCATCAAAATCATATGATCATATACTTATGCATGTGTATGAAAATCATGTATGTAAGCATGTAAGTCTCATTTTAGTTATGATCAATTTTAGGTTGTGAAACTTCCATTAAAGTTCATCTTAGCCTAGAATCTTTCTAAGCAAACATCTTAAGACCTAATAAAGATATAAAAACACTTAGCCTCTAGATCTTCTTGAATGTTTGAGCATGAGTGAACTTGAGTCTTGACTTTTGACTTTGTTGTTGACTTTTTTGTATGTTGATTTGTTCATGTCTTCAAGCTTGTCCTTGATATACAACATTTCTCCTTAACTATGTTGTTATTCGTTTCTTTTCATCAATCTTTGTTGTCGATCTTTGACGGTTCACCAAACTTTGTCTTCATCAAAATCCATGTGATGCATGCTTGCATATACAATCTGCTCATTGATGCATGCTTGCATTTTCAATTTCCCCCGTTTTGATGATGACAAACCATTGTTGGATATGACAACTCATTGTTAGATCTGACAAATCATTGTTGGATCTGCTTGATGATAATCAATTTTGTTGTGCAATTTGCCTTATTGTAAGTTGATGTACATTTCTCCCTCTTGCTCCCTCTCAATTTTAGCATAGGGTGATTTATCATTTGCTTGCGGAAGCCTCAAATTTTCTCTCCTTCAAAACATAACAACAACTTTTCTCCCCCTTTTGGCATAATCAATAAGCAATGATATATATGAAAGCATATTGCCAAAAGAAAGGAAAGAATGCAACTTCTACTACTATTAATCGATTATGTCACTACTGAATTAATTAAATATAATATAATTTTTCACATAAAAGCATTTTACACTCCTATTAATCGATTATGTCTACTGCTAATCGATTAACCATAATGAAATAACAGAATTCACTACAAATTACACATTTGCAAAATTTTATGTACATCATTGTCCAAATAAATTTATACAGTATAAGGACAGTTTGATCAGGGCAACAAATTTAAGAACTAAATATTCATTCATTGATCAACCGATTACAAGGAATCGATAACACATATATAATTCAGATAAAAGTACAAAAATACAATAAAGCATGTCATGCGTGTAAAATTTAAAGCACATAATAACAAGTTATGAGATTATAACACAACGACCAAAACACAAAGACCGTAAAATCCTAAACCAGAACCTAACTAAGACACACTAGATGCCCTAAGCTAGCTAACTAGGAGGTGGTTGTAGAAAGCCACCGAAGGTTCTAAACAGAAAGTTAAGCTGCTCGAAACGATTTAGATTTTCTTCTTCTTGTTGACGAAACTCCGCCTTGAGCATATCCTCCATGGATTGCATTCTCGAGTCAATCCGCTCATTGAAGTGTTGTTCTATGGCATCTAGGTGAGCCAAACCCAATGAAGGTCCTTGAGGCATATTAGAAGCCCCACCATATTGTTGCTCTTAGTTTTGCTCGCCTTGCTCACCACCCTCTTCCTCATCTAGTAAGTCCAAATTAACATTAGTCCTATGGTCCTCCTGATAAATCCATTAACCTCCATATTTGTAAATATTCATCTTGTGAATGAGACTTTCATTGACCATATGTTCTCTAGGATTGACAATAATAATCTCTATACCATATGTGTCGATCCCAATTTAATTAATAAAATGAGAGATAAATATACCATACCCTAGCAATCTCAAGGAAGACGAGGCAATGCCATACATTACCTTCAAAATCTCATCAGGCCAATCAGAAAACCTTCCTTGATAGAAAACATCAATTTCAAATCATTCATCGTTTGTTGGACGTGATTAGTGTTGTGCTGAATCAGAGTATATGCAATTAAGTAATGCAGCAGATGAAGTGGTAAATAATCAAAGGTTGTCGTTATGATTGACCTACTCAGTTTTGATGAAGACAAGGAGTTAAACGAAAGCTTGAAGATGTGGACATCATAACAAACAACATGCCAAAGACTCAAGGTCAACATCGTAGTAATTCTACAAATCCCAAGATGGTTGCCTAGTTTTGAGTCTAGGTTAGGTAAACATTAGGTGAAAGTCTGACAAGAGTTTAAAATAAAATTCATATACAATGAGCCATTACATCTAAATAAATATGATAAGTAGAATCATGTATTAATATTAAGCATATATGGTTTTTGTGCATAAAAGTAGCATTTATTTCAAAATCATGTGTTGCTTGTTCTTTCATCATATATAGTGTTTACAATGCATTAATGAAAACCATTTTCATATATATTAAATCGACTAAAATTATTGATAATCGATTATATTTTGTTGAAATCCGTTAATCGATTAAGGATCCGTGTAATCAATTAAAAGGAGTTATAGCAACTAACTTCCTAGGATTTATGGCTTATTAATCAATTAGAGAGATTGATAATTGATTAAGCCTTAACAAAAAAACTATTTTGCATAACCATGTTAATTGATTAACTAAGTAGATAATCGATTAACAACAATTAAAATCAGTTTCATATAAAAGCTGTTTTTTCAACAAATGCAACAAAATTGATAGATTCAAAATATTCATTTTGAGAGAAACAAAACCAATATTCCCAACATATAAATTTCAAAGCATCTTACTATTTCCTTGAGTGAAAAGAATGAAATCTTGCATCGTTTTCTAGAGAAAAAAATAGAGAAATTGTTTTCCAAAGTGCCATAATATTCATTCATTTGAAAAACCGTTGCATTACGTCACATTTAGATTTAGGCTTCTTGAGAGAATTTTGTAAAGGTTTATAGAGCCGAGATCATAGTTTATATCCGCATATTAAGTGTGCACCGATAACTCGACAAACAGTGTGAAAAACAAGGATTGGTTCTCTTGATGTGTTAGTATCATCGTAAAAGAGAATTGTGTGTCTTCACGAGGCATGAAGTCTTAGATCAAGCAAAACTTCAGCCAGGGCTAGAATCGTAAACAATATGGAATCCTAGTAGGCATGCTGTGAGGTCAAATCGAGTAGGCTCATCGGGTTCAAGAAGGAAGTTCTTGATAGGTGTATTGGAAGCGTGATTGTATCAAATGATCATTTTCCAATAGTGAAGAAAAATCTCCCAAGATGAATAGGGGAGGCCTGAATGTAGTTTGCAAGTGGACCCACAAACGAACCTGGATAAAAATCCTTGAGCACTTTCTCTTTCCCTATCTCTTTTATATTTCAGTCTTTATTGATTTCTGATTTGGTTGAATTCTGTGATTTGCGCTAAGTGTTAATAATCTGTGTAAAATAAATAATCAATTTAGGGTAATAAAGATTGTTAATCATCATTGTTTGCATTGCGAGAAATCTGTTTTCAAGAATATCAATATATAGCATAATCGATAAAAGCTGTATATAATTGATTACTCAAACTGTGCATAATTGATTAACACTGATGATTCGATTCACTACAACATCTTTCTGTTTTGCGCATTAATCATAAAAGGAGGAATAATGATCTGCTACACCTATTCACCCTCCCACTAGGTGTGGTTTACCTTACTGGTACCCAACAAGTGGTATTAGAGATAGTATGAAAATGCTAGCTTCATCGCTTTATTCGTTGATCCTAGGGATAATCACTATGGGTTCCACTAACCCTTTCTGTAGTGATGGCACATCCATCAACTGCCCTTAGATATTCAGTGTCGAGGGGTACGCCTACTGGAATGTGCATATGAGAAACATTATTGAGGCAATCAACACGAATATTTGGGAATCCATAGTCAATGGTCCTTTTACTCTATTATACTTGGTTGATGGTGAGCCTAAACAAAATCCTAAAGGCTTATGGACTGATGAAGAGAAACGAAAAGTCCACCAAAACCATAAAGCTAAGAACATCATAACTTCTGCTTTATCATATGACGAGATCTTTAGGCTCTCGCAGTGCCTTAGCGCAAGATATATGGGACACTTTGCAAGTAACCCACGAAGGTACGAGCGAAGTTAAGCGCTCAAGACTAAATGCATTAGCACACGAATATGAGTTATTTCAAATGTTTCAAAATGAATCGATAAGTGATATGTAGAAAATATTCACTTATATAGTTAATGTTTTGGTTGCTTTAGATAAGAGTTTGGCTAAGGGTGAACTAACTAACAAAGTATTACGTTGTCTTGACAGGAATTGGCAGCCCAAGGTCACGACAATTAGGGAATCGAAAGATCTTTATTCAATGCCTTTAGCAACCCTCTTTGGCAAACTCCAAGAACCTGAAATGGAGTTGGGACGCTTAACCATGCATGAGGAAAAAAATAGAATTGAAAATGGAATCTCTCTCAAAGCCACAACTTCACAAAAACAAAAAGATAGAGATGACGAAGATTCCAATTTTGATCTCATTCATAAAATCTTGACACTCCTAGTTAAAAAATTCGGTAAATTTCTCAAGTTCGAAAAAACATATATCTTTTGGGATGTTCCGGAGGATGTAACAACATATGATGAACTTTATAGTGCTTTTGTTGAGTTACATGAGGAGTTAAAAAAAACTAGCTAAGATTAATGTAGATAGTAAAGGAGTCATCATGTAACATGAACATAAAATTGTTAAAATGAAATAAGAATTAAACTAACTTAAACTAGAAAATGAGACTCTAGACCTTATTTATTCTTGTGCCTCATGTACTTGCTCTACTAAGTTAATTGAGATTCCTATATGTGAACTGAAAGTGCAAAGTGTCAAGATAGCACTATTATCTTGCCTATGTTTTGATGAAGACAAGGATTTAGTGAAAGCTTAAAGATAACTCAACAAATCAACATGCCAAAGACTCAAGAGCTTCATGACTAGACTAGAGTCATAAATAGAGTAATCATTAGTAGTCTTGGATACATGTCTTAGTTAATGAGTCTAGGTTCGGTAAACCTAGATGCAAATCTCACAAGTCCTAAAAACTATCATATCATTTACATGAGACATGCCATCTAGATTATTATATGTTTAAGCATTGATCATACATGTTATTTGTGCATCATAGGCATAACATAATGGTAAAACATGTATAGTTGATAAGCATAACATATAGGTAGTTTACCATTTAATCTCTTAGCTAAAAATATGCCAGTTAATCAATTAAGCAAGGCGTTAATCGATTAATGTGAAAACAGTTTTAACAGATAACTGAAAAATAGATTTCAATTATTCTCAACAGCCCGTTAATCGATTAAAAGGGCACTTTGGACCGATGATGAATGTAAAAAGGTTCAATATAACCTTCATGCTAAAAACATCATCACATCGACCCTATCATATGATGAGTTCTTTCGGGTTTCGCAATGTTAAAGTGCCAAGGAAATGTGGGACACTTTACAAGTAACTAACGAAGGCACTAGCGAATTCAAGCGTGCCAGGTTGAATGCCCTGACACATGAGTATGAGCTGTTTCATAGGTTACCGAGTGAATCTATTGGTGACATGCAAAAATGATTCACTCATATAGTAAACCATTTAGTTGCTCTAGATAAATATTTTACCAAAGGAGAACTTACTAATAAAGTTTTACGTTGTCTTGATAGAAGATGGCAACCTAAAGTTATAGTTATCATGGAATCCAAGGATCTTGACTCTATGCCTTTAGTGATCTTATTTGGAAAGCTTCAAGAGCACGAGATGGAGCTTGGACGCTTGACGATGCACGAAGAATCAGACCGCAAAAATAAAAGTATATCTCTCAGAGCAACAACGTCTCAATCTATAGAAGAGAAAGAAGATGACGAGTTTCATTCAAATATGGATGATGAAACTTTGAGCCTTTTCTTATGAAAATTCAGGAAATTCCTAAAGAAAGGAGGCTTCAAATGTTTCCAAAGGAAAGAAGCGCACGAGTCAACTAGAAAAGGCAAGGGTAACAAAGATCGCTTCACTTGGCACGAGTGTCGTAAGCCAGGACACATGAGGTATCAATGTCCTATTTACCGAAAGATGGTTGATTTAGAGAAGAGCGCTCCTCGAGACTTCAAGTCAAAGAAGGCCTACAATGTATGGGACGTACTAGAGGAGGATACGACATTGAGCACCTCAGATGAAGAGGAGACAACCAAGCTATGCTTAATGACCAGAACAGATGATGCTTGTTGCTCAAATTCAAAAGAGGTAAACAACAAGGTATATTCTAACACCTTATCCACTTCATTTGATGATTCAATTCCTTATGACGACTTATATAATGATTATGTCAAATTGCATGATGAATTAAAGAAATTAGCTAGGATTTGTTCTGATAGAAAAAGAGTAATCCTTCTAAATGAACATAAAATAGTTTCATTATAGAAAGAATTAGATGAACTAAAACTAGAGAATGAAACATTAGATCTGATATATTCTTGTAATGCATGCAATTGCTCTAATGATAATTTATGTCAATCAACTGTCTATGACTCTTACGAGACTTTGAAAAATGAAAATTTGAGACTTAATGAAAAACGCGCAAACTCATAGAGATTCAAAACATGTTAGACACTATGCTTAGCCAAATTATAAATGTTGGTGACCATACCAGACTAGGATATATTCCCCATATGCGTAGGAGAAGACCATATAGGAGACCTATTAATCGGCCTAATAACAAATTTTATAATAAGAAGGTTCCAACATGCTTTTATTGTTGCACACATAGTCACACTTCCTACTCTTGTTATATAAGGAAGTATGGTATACCTAATGGTGTATATGTCTGGATGAAAAAGGGAGATGACTCCATGGTTACTAACAGAAAAGGACCCAATATAAATTGGGTACCTGAAAAAGCCAAGTGATCTATTTTTCAGGTATGTCTACGAGCACATGGACAACATTGGTATCTTGGTAGTGGATGCTCGAGACATATGACGGGTGATAGATCAAAATTCTTAGATCTATCCTTGAAAGAAAAAGGGTTTGTCACATATGGAGACAACAACAAAGGAAAGATACTTGGCACCATAACAATTGGTAACTCAAATCAGGCAGTGATCGAGAATGTGCTATATGTTGAAGGCCTGGAACACAATCTCTTGAGTATCAGCCAACTCTGCAATAAAGGTAACCGTGTATCTTTTGATTCTGAATGTTGTATAATTCGTGACAATATATCTAATAAAGTTAAGTTTGTCGGATATCGTATAAATAATATCTATATGGTTAACCTGGGGGATGTCACTACTCTATTTTCAAAATGTTTTATATCTAAAGAGGATGACATCTGGCTTTAGCATAGGTGCAATGCTCATATTCATGTAAAGCATCTAGATAAATTGTCTAAAAATAATTTGGTTGATGGGCTACCAAAACTTGATTTTAAAACTCAGGAAACTTGTGATACTTGTCAAAAATGTAAACAAGTTTAAAACTCTTTTTCTAAAAAGAATGTGGTATCCACAACAAGACCCTTGGAGCTTCTCCACCTGGACTTGTTTGGACCATCACAGGTTATGAGTTTTGGTGGTAGTTTTTATGCTTTAGTAATTGTTTACGATTTCTCTAGATTCACATGTACACTATTTCTATCGTCCAAGAGAGATGCATTCAAGTCTTTCAAAAACCTTGCCAAACAAATCCAAAATTAGAGTAACCATAAGATAATATGTATTCGATCCGATCATGGTGGCGAATTTGAAAACCATCAATTTGATAAATTTTGTGATAAATATGGTATTATGCATCAATTTTCGGCCCCTAGTACCCCTCAACAAAATGGAGTTGTTGAGACGAAGAATCGAGTCTTAGAGGAGTTTGCTAGAACCATGCTGAGCGAAAGCATGGTTCCTAAGTACTTTTGGGCTGATACAGTGCATACAACTTGCTATGTTATAAATCGCATACTCTTGAGGCCTAGTTTTTCAAAAACTCCTTATGAACTTTTAAAAGGATGAAAACCTAATATTGCTCATTTTTATGCTTTTGGTTGTAAATGCTTTATCTTAAATAATGGGAAAAAAGCTTTAGGGAAATATGACTCAAAAGATGACGTGGGTATATTTTTAGGGTATTTATTGCATAGTAAAGCTTATAAAGTCTTTAACAAATATTCAATGCAAGTAGAAGAGTTTGTGCATGTCCATTTTGACGAATCTTCTCCAAAAGAGAAGAGAAAGGAATTTTTTGATGATGTTGTAGGTGCTTTAGAAGAAGCATACTCTAAGGACATGGATCAGGACAAAGAAGAAGAAGCAGAGCAAATTGTCCAAGATGAACATCAAGACCTTTCGATCTTGTTGAAAACCAAGAAGGATCATCTACTCGACAAAGTTATAGGTGATATAACTACGGAGGTGGTAACCCGTAGCTCTTTACCTAATTTTTGTAACTTTGTTGCCTTTGTATCTTAAATTGAGCCAAAGACCATCGATGAGGCCATTGAGGATGTGTACTGTGGTATAGCTATGCAAGAAGAGCTAAACTAGTTCGAGCATAATAACGTATGGGACTTGGTCCCTAAACCTAAAGAAAAAGGGTTCGTCAGGGGTATGGTTGATACTACCCTCTTTATCCGTAGATTAGATGATCATGTATTATTAGTTCAAATATATGTTGATGATATAATTTTCGAATCTACTGATGGCATTGTTGTAAAGAATTTTCTGAGATGATGCAGGGACAATTTGAGATGTCGATGATGGGTGAGCTGACCTTCTTCCTTGGGCTTCAAATCAAACAAATGGAAAGTCCGACATTGAAAAGTGTAAAGAAGCTTCAACACCTATGGCATCCGCTTGCTACCTAGACAAAGATGAAAAGGGAAAAGCAATCGAGGTAACAAAGTATCAAGGGATAATCAGCTCTTTATTATATTTGACTACGAGCCACCCCGATATTATGTTTAGTGTTTGCATGTGTGCTAGATTTCAAGCATCTCCTAAAGATTCACACGTATCATGAGATATTTAAAAGGAACAATAAATATGGGATTATGGTATCCTAGGGATGCCTCATTATCCTTCGTAGGGTATTCCGATTCTGACTTTGTTGGATGTAAGCTGGATCGGAAGAGCACTAGTGAGACTTGTCACTTACTAGGTAGTTCCTTAGTGCATGTCATAGTAAAAAGCAAGTCTGTGTTGCTTTGTCCATCACAGAAGCGGAATACATTGCCGCAAGTGTGTGTTACGCTCAAATCTTATGGATGAAGCAACAACTTGAGGACTTTGGACTTAATCTAGAAAAGATCCCTATAAAATGTGATAATATAAGTGCGATAAACCTATCCAAGAATCCCGTTTTGCATTCGAGAACCAAGCATATAGAAATTAGACATCATTTCTTGTGTGATCATGTACAAAAAGGTGATTGTATGCTTGAATTTGTTGAAACTACTAAGCAACTGTTTGATATTTTCTTAAGCCCCTCTCACAAGATACTTTCTATGTTCTTCGAAGAGAACTTGGAATCCTTGATGAAAATTATCTTGATTAAAATCATCTAAAACTTTATTATGTTATTCGCATGTTAAATGTCTTATATGCTTCAAAATGAATAATTGTTGAATGGATTATATTGCTAATATAACTCATGATCTAGCATGATAAATTCTATATGTATGTGATTTTGATTAAAAATTTGCTTGATATATGTTAGAAATCTTTGCATGCTAGTTAATCGATTAACAATAATTCTTAATCGATTAAAATGAGTTCTAGTAGCAAATATTTTATTTTTCCCGAAATTTAATCGATTAACGTCCTAATTTAATCGATTACCTGAACTCATTTCTCTGAAAATATGGAATTTTAACTATGATTAATCGATTAAATACAACTCTTAATCGATTAACGACAGTAGATAAATTAGAAATAATAGCGTTTTCGCCATTTTTTTCAAACCCTCTCTTCCCCCTCTTCTCTCTAAATCTCAGAAGCAACAACAAAATTCATATTCTAAGCTTAAGAGAAGAATTAAACCTCACCTATACCCATAGTACACCTCATTTTATCCCACTTTCTCTCAAATCTTCCAAGAAACCCCATTCCCAATTCCAAACCCTAAGCTTAGGTTCCCTCCCTTATCCTTCTTCTCCTCTCATACACTCACAGTTTTCACTCAAAAATGGAAAGAGGACATTCGAAGAGGTTCAAGACAGCTACTCAACACACTCGTAGGCCTCATACTACTTCATCTTCAAATCCGAGTGTGAGGCACAACTGCGGAGATCCCTATTACTCTCTCACACTTCAGGAGACTCAGTTGTCAAAGTTTCAGGGAAGGAAACCAACCTACATAAGGTATGCTGATCTAACCTGGATGGCGGAACAAAATTTTGAATTTTCGTAAGGTATGCAAGCTCAGGGAGCTGTTATTTTTCAGGAATTAACGGGAAATCTGTGCCCCGCTCTAATTAGGAATTTTATGCCAACTTTCGATATAAGGATGGCAAATTTTGGTCCATGGTTTCTGGAAATTTATTTGAGATGGATAGTGATATCTTTATGAATGTGGGTGACTTATCCACTAATGGTGCTAGCCTAGGTGATTGTGAATGGCTTAAGGATTTCGATGCTGCTGAGGTTTACAAATCTTGTTTGAGAGGTCCCTAGCTATATATCCAAGGAGAACTAACAAAAGCCGGTTCATTATCTGTAGAGAATAGATTGCTTCACTATATGATAGCCTACATTTTAGTTCAGAGGTACACAAATCATGTACAACCTATTGTGAATGACTTAAAATTCATGTATGTTAAGGAAAATATTATGATTAATTGGCCTGAGGAGATCCTGAATGTCATGTATAATGTCTCTACCTCGCAATCCAAGTTGCTGCCCTACAATATATTCATTTTGGGGATCATTGATTGTCTGCATGCTGACGTATCTGACACCATCATCACAGAGACTTTTGATAAAGATCACCTTGTTGGTGAAAGCCTAATCCACAAGATGGGTATCTACAAGTATGGAAGTACTTGGCAATACAAAGAGGATTACACTATCGTGGATTTGGATCTATCTGATGATGAGGATCAAGCTGGAATAGAACAACCTAATGCAGGAACTCAGGGGGAGCCGACTGGAAACGCTCCACATGAACCATCCTTTGGATTAGCTCAGTTGGATGCCATGGAGCAAAGGCTGAATAATAGAACGGATCTACATTTTCAGTCTCTGAAGGACTCCTACCATACAGACTTGGAGCAATTTGAGGAATGTCAGGTCGCCTACATTGGTAACCACTATCAGGCTATGAGGAGCTTTGTTCAGAACACTGCTAAGGCACAAAATGAGAGGTTTTGTGCAGAATTTGAAAAGCTGAGATTCCTCATCCAGGGTGATAGTAGTCTGACAATTCCTAATGACAGAGGCCTT
>NC_032012.1:13114369-13140887 GCF_001865875.1 Lupinus angustifolius
TTACCATTTTGGTTTTAAATTGCGTACATAATATGCTTATCTATGTCAAATATAGTATGAATATATGTTTAATGGTACTTGATCATGATTGTTTATATGTATCTCTTATGTTTGATTGAGCCTGCTGCTTGAATGCTATAATAAATATGCTTGATCATTCCATGCGTGATTAGTTTTTATATAACCTTCCATGCCATTAAATCTATCCAATTACTATATTCTGTCAGTTTAATCGATTAACATGTTCATTTAATCGATTAAATGCTAATCATCATGCGCACGTGTTCAATTTTTCCTTCAACTGATTGATTAATTTGATTCCCAATATTAATTGATTAATTACAGTTTGATTTCATTTCATAACTATTCTTACTTTTGAACAAAATTCATTAGTTTATCTTTTTGATAATGTCAAAAGGGGGAGAAAGGTTGCTTTGTTGTTTGATATGTGCAGGTTGTAAATAAAATTCAGCCTCCGTTGTCTAGTTATGCGCTTTTAACTTTGAAATCAACAACCATGCATTATATCACCATCTTCAAGCTATGCATCAACACAAAATTTGGTGTAGAGTTTGTCATCATAAAAAAAGGGGAGATTGAAAGCGCAAAGTGTCAAGATAGAACTATTAGCTTGCCTATGTTTTGATGAATACAAGGATTTAGTGAAAGCTTAAAGATAACTCAACAAATCAACAAGAACAAAAAGATAGAGATGAAGAAGATTCCGATTTTGATCTGGTTCATAAAACCTTGACACTCCTAGTTAAAACTTTCGGTAAATTTCTCAAGTCCGAGAAAGCATATATCATTTGGGATGTTCCGGAGGATGTAACAACATATGATGAACTTTATAGTGCTTTTGTTGAGTTACATGAGGAGTTAAAACAACTAGCTAAGATAAATATGGATAGGAAAAGAGTCATCATGTAACATGAACATAAAATTGTTAAAATGCAATAAGAATTAAATGAACTTAAACTAGAAAATGAGACTCTAGACCTTATTTATTCTTGTGCCTCATGTACTTGCTCTACTAAGTTAATTGAGATTCCTATACGTGAACTGAAAGTGCAAAGTGTCAAGATAGCACTATTAGCTTGCCTATGTTTTGATGAAGACAAGGATTTAGTGAAAGCTTAAAGATAACTTAAGAAATCAACATGCCAAAGACTCAAGAGCTTCATGTCTAGACTAGAGTCATAAATAAAATAATCATTAATAGTCTTAGATATGTGTCTTAGTTGTTGAGTCTAGGTTAGGTAAACCTAGACGCAAATCTCACAAGTTCTAAAAACTATCATCTCATTTACACGAGACATTCCATCTATTTGAGTCATGAGACAAGTTCTTAAAACTCACATGTTATTTGTACATCTTAGGCATAACATAATGGTAAGACATGTATAGTTAATAAGCATAAAATATAGGTAGTTTACCAAGTTAATTGACTAACGTGAAATTAGTTTTAATCAGTTTTAACGCGATTAACGTGAAATCCGTTTTAATCAGTTTTAATCAGTTGTAACAGATAACTGAAAAAACAGAATTCAGTTATTCTTAACAACACGTTAATCGATTAAAAGGGCACTTAATCAATTAATTGGGTGTCTAACATCTTTTCTATATAAACTGTTTTTTTACACCATGCTTTATAGATTCATTCATTTTTAGAATTGCTAAGTTGCATATTTTCGTGCTCATTATATGTCATATAGGCAGAGAGAATTTCATGTGAGATAGTATCATGCTTAGGGATTAAAATGTCATCCATTTCCATGTGATTAAATGTTTTCATCATTCTATCTTTTCTTGCATGATTCTTTCATTTCTTTTAGAGATTTTGTAGGGTGGAAATTATATGTTTCTGCATGATTATGATGTTATACATATTATTGAAATTTGTTGAGATTTGTATAGGGTTTATAGTTGGTCTTTAAGTGTAATAATTGAGCCATATTGTGCTTCATAATACTCTGATTTTGTGTTGTTTTTGTGATAAGGAAAGTCGTCTCTCGGTGTCTTACCACCAACGAGATGATGTGAGTCTTCACCAAGACTTGGAGGTCTTGAGTTTAGAACATACTCTTGGCTGGGGCTAGATCGTAGGAAAGGTTTTCCTAGGTGATTAGAGTAGCCAAACGAAGGTAGGGGTTCTAGGAATTCAAGAAGGTAGCATATAAGGTCTTGTAAGTGGAAGTGTTTATGTAATATACATTTGTTTCAGTTTTAGTGAAGAAAATCTCCCGAGATCGGAAGGGGAGGACTGGATGTAGTTTTGCAGTGGACCGCAAAACGAACCAGTATAAAATCCTTGTTGCAGGCTGTTTCTTACCCTTATCTCTTTACTTTTTAAAGTTGTTTCAATTGCTTATTTTAGCTGATAATTTGAATATTGTGATTCTGCCATATAGTGATTAATTATGTTCAAATATATCTTCTATATCATTTTTTTAATATCAATGAGTGGCTATGCAATCAAGCCATTCAACAACTATCTGTTTTGTGCGATTTAATCGATTTAGCCAGTGAGTTAATCGATTAACTAGGCGTTTTCCTAAATAGCACTTTGGTGCGAAAAGCGGTATTCGGGAACCGCGACACCTATTCAACCCCCCCCCTTCTAGGTGTATTATGTCACTGATACCTAAAATGCAATAAGAATTAAATGACCTTAAACTAGAAAATGAGACTCTAGACCTTATTTATTGGTTCATTGTCTTATCTAACTGCTATTCGTTCCGATATTATTTTTAGTATATGTATGTGCGTAATATACCAAGCATTACCTAAGGAATCTCATTTTAGTGCTGTAAAACATATCATTAAGTATCTTAAAGGAACATTGTCTATGGGCTCATTGTCCTTGATAGGAAACTCCGACTTTGACTTCACGGGATGTAAGTTGGACTGAAAATGTACTAGTGAAACTTGCCACCTTTTGGGCAACTCCTTAGAATCTTTGCATATTAAAAAGCAAGCATGTGTTGCTTTGTCTACCGCCAAAGAAGAACAAATTGCCGCTGACATATGTTGCACTCGAATATTATGGATGAAACAACAACTATTAGACTTCAGTTTAAAGCTTGTGAAAATACTAATAAAGTGTGATAACACTAGTGCCATCAACCTATCAAAGAATCTCGTTCTGTATTCTAGAACTAAGCATATTAAAATAAGACACCACTTTTTAAGAGATCCGACACAAAAAGGTGATTGTATTCTTGAATTTTTTGAAACCTCGAAGCAATTGTTAGGTATCAGTGGACAGAACACACCTAGAATGGGGGGTTGAATAGGTGTCGCACTTACCAATTACCGCTTTTTGCACCAAAGCCCTATTATGGAAAAAGCCCTAGTTAATCGATTAACACTCTATGATTTGAACCTAAGTGAGCCCAAGTTACATAATGATGAACTAAGAGGCATTGGTGGTCCCATGACAAGGGCAAGGGCCAAAATGGTACAAAATGCCATAGGATTACTCTTGAAAGGCATCAAAGATAGTTCTCCAAGATCATACCAAGGGAGTTCTCACTTCATTCGTTGTGTAACTTTGAATATTGGCCAAAATGAGCAAAATGCTGGACATGGCCGTGTACGCCTCTCTCTGGAATTCCCAACTTTTTTAATTGGGACACAGTCGTGTCCCAAGGCATGGCCAGGCTGTGCCCCCCCCCCCAAATGCGGGAAAACTTGTGGCGTGTCGATTTAAATGTTTCCTATTTAACGGTGTTAGTTTTGAACTTGTTCTTATTCATTTGAATTTAGAATAAAGGAATCCTTGAAGAGTGAATACTTGCATTAATTACTGTCAACATCATTAAAGCTGGAGAGAGACTACACTTATTGCATCAGATTGGAAACTCAAGAATGATAAATGGGAGTGTGATTTTCGTGCAAGTCTCCACTCACTTCATTCATATGAATGGGGAACTCAAGCTTAATAAATATGGGTGTAAGTTTCATGCAAAGCATCCAACCAAGTTAAATGCACAATTCAAAGTCCAAACCGCCTCCTTAACTCGTGGGGACCATATGCATTCAATGATGACCGAATTCTCAAGGAGTCCTAAACTAAAAGTGCATCACTTCTTCATGGAAATTCATAGTATCTTGCATTTTGTAATTTAATTACTTATGAATTCTCATATTGGATATTTACTTGCATTATTTCGTGTTGAACATGGTTGGTAGGGATCCAATGTAACCAACAATGTATTAGGATTAATTAGTCCAAAAATAAGTCTTGATTCATGGTAGAGTCACATGGGAACCATCATGGTTTGCCTATAAGTGTACTTCTATTTTGCTGAATGGAATTATGTTTGTTTGAGTTAAAAATTAAGGAGTATTTCCTTGTGTGAGAACTTTGTCTTCTCCAAACTTCTTGGCTGAACCAAGATTAAAAGTTCTTATCAAGAACCAAGTTCTTGTGGTGAACATCACCCGGCTTATGAACACTCAAGTGTTGTGGCGCCTACCACGCCATTTCTTACCCATCTTCTTTTAACTTACAATATCAATCTGCTGCCAAAATTCACCATCAAAATAGTCCATAAAAACGTGGGCAAAGTCCAACACCAATCAAGATAGATCATTAACAAGAACTTCCAAAAGAGGTTCACATCAAGTGGCATCAGAGCTAAGCCTCTTACTTGGTGTAAAATTGTTATTTGTTGGCGGTTTTCTTCTCTTTTCTTTCATATTACCAAAAAAAGTGTCAAAGTGTCCAAGTCCGAAACAAAACAAAAATCGAAAGTGTCAAAGAGTCAAAATTCCAAAGAAATTCATGTCACAACATTTCATGGTAAGTTTGGGTGTTTTCTTTAAGAAATTCTTGGTTCTATCCTTGGTTCATTCAAGAGGGCTATGGAGGAGAGTGAGTGTTGGGAGATACATTTTCCACAAAATATTGAGTGCTCAAGTGAGTGTTGAGAGATACATTTTCCACAAAATATTGAGTGTTCAAGTGAGTATTGAGTGAAACATTTTCCACCAAAAATTTGGGTGAAACACAAAGAGAGTTGAGTGAATATGTCTAATGAGAGTGAGAGTCCAACATTGTCCCCAAGGACAACAACACTTCATGCAATGATGACAAAACAATTCCAAACCTTAAGAAGGGAGATGTAGCAAATGCGAGTGGAGTATGATATGAGGCTTAGTTATCGTGCAAACGATTACTGAAGTGATGAGGAAGAAGGATGAAGGAGGAGATAAAAGAGAGGAGCACGTAGGGAGAGGAGACATGAGGAGGATAGGCTTGAAGGGGTCAAGATAAAGGTTCCCACCTTTATTGGGAAAAATGATCCGGAAGCATACTTGGAATGGGAGCTCAAAATAGATCAAGTCTTTGAGTGCAACTTATACCAAGAAAATAAGAAGGTTAAGGTGGCCACACTTGAATTCAAGGAATATGCCTTGATTTGGTGGGATCAACTGAACAAGGAGAGAAGGAGAGTAGGAGCCGAACCAATTGATTCATGGGTTTAGATGAAGATGATCATGAGAAGGAGGTTTGTCCCTAGTTCTTACCAAAGGGATATTCATAACAAACTCCAAAGACTCACTTAAGAGTCTAAGAGTGTTGATAAATACTATAAGGAGATGGGATTGGCTTTGCTAAGGTCCAATTTCGAGGAGGATAGGGAGGCTACTATGGCTAGGTTTTTACATGGATTAAACCAAGATATCCAAGATGTTGTTGAATTGCAACATTATGTTGAATTGGATGATTTAGTTCAACAAGCCATGAAAGTAGAACAATAATTAAGGAGGAAGAAGTCAAAATTTTCCTCAAGTTCTAGTTCTAAATTTCAAGCTTCAAAGTGGATGGACAAATCCAAGAAGGAGGTGGGACCATTCAAAAATGGTACACCTAGTACCAAGGAGGCCGTGGCCACAAGCCAAGGCAAGCAACAATTGGAGTCCAACCAAAGGAGCCGAGATGTTAAATGTTTCAAGTGCTTAGGCCTTGGACATATTGCTTCTCAATGTCCAACTAGAAGAACCATGATTTTGAAGAATGGAGAAGTAGAGTCTCAATCCGAGGCTTCTAGTGATGAAGAGGATGATCATGGAGATGAGAAGGATACCATTCCCAAAGGAGATTTGTTCATGGTGAGGAGGCTCTTAGGAAGCCAAATCAAAGAACATGATGCAAGTCAAAGGGAAAACATGTTTCCCACAAGATGTTTCGTGGATGGTAAGCTATGTTCTTTAATAATTGATAATGAAAGTTGTGCTAATGTGGTTTGTGAAAAATTGGTGTAAAAACTTAATCTTGTGACTTAGTCACATCCCACTCCTTACTGGTTACAATGGTTAAGTGAGGTTGTGGAAATGCTTGTTAACAAGCAAGCTGAAATTCCATTTCCAATTGGAAAGTATGAGGATTCTGTTTTATGTGATGTTGTTGACATGGAGGCTAGCCATTTACTATTGGGCCATCCATGGCAATATGATAAGGGAACCACCCATGATGGGCGTTCCAATAAGTTCTCTTTTTAGCACCAAAACCGCAAGGTTGTGCTATCTCCATTGTCACCTAGAAAAGTTGACGAGGATCAAAAGAAATTGAGAGAAAAGATTGAGATGGAGAGAAAAGAAAGGGAGAGAGAAAAATTGTGTGAAAATCCGAGTGAAAAGAAAGTGAAAATGAGTGGGAAAAAGGATACACACAAAGACAAAAAAAGTGAGTTTGTAAAAAGAGAGGGGTACATGGCAACTAAGGGGGAGATAAAACATGCTTTAATTTCAAAACAACCTGTGTACATACTTTTTAGTAAGGAGTTTTGTCTAACTACTAACACGTCTAAGGAAGGAGAATTGCCTATGTTTGTTGAGAATTTATTGCAGGAATTTGGTGATGTGTTCCCTAGGGAGGTACCTCACGGTTTACCACCTATAAGGGGCATTGAACATCAAATTGATCTCATACCCGGTGCATGTCTACCTAATAGGCCAGTCTATAGGTGCAACCCCACTGAAACAAAGGAGATTCAAAATCAAATTGGAGAATTGATGCAAAAAGGATGACTTCAAGAGAGCCTAAGCCCTTGTGTTGTTCCAGTCATCTTGGTGCCCAAAAAGGATGGCACATGGAGGATCTGTACTAATTGTAGAGCTGTGAACAACATAACGGTAAATTATAGGCATCCAATCCCAAGGTTGGATGACATGTTGGATGAATTATTTTGTGCCACCATCTTTTGAAAAATTGACTTAAAAAGTGGCTACCATCAAATTCGGATCCGAGAAGGGGATGAATGGAAAACTGCCTTTAAGACCATTTATGGTTTATATGAATGGCTTGTCATTCCATTTGGGCTAACCAATGCCACAAACACTTTTATGCGTTTAATGAACCATGTCTTGAGGGAATTTTTGGGTAAATTTGTTGTTGTCTACTTTGATGATATTTTGATTTACTCTAAAACCTTAGATGAGCATCATGAACATCTAAGAGTTGTTTTGCTTGTTTTGAGAAAATAAAAGTTATATGCTAATGTTGAAAAATGCACTTTTTGTGTTGATAATGTGATTTTTCTTGGATTCATGATAAATACCAATGGGGTCCGTGTGGACCAAGAAAAGATAAAGGCCATCCAGGATTGGCCTACTCAAAAAACTGTGACCGAGGTAAGGAGTTTCCAGGGATTAGAAAGCTTCTATAGGAGGTTTGTTAAGGATTTTAGTACCTTGACATCACCCCTTAATGAGCTTGTAAAGAAAAATCTTGTCTTTCGTTGGGGTGAGAGACAAGAAGAGGCCTTTAACAAGGTTAAGGCCAAACTTAATAGTGCACCTGTTTTATTGCTTCCAAATTTTGCTAAATCATTTGAATTACAGTGTGATGCTTCTAACATTGGCATTGGAGCTTTTTTGATGTAGGATGGACATCCGATTTCTTATTTTAGCGAGAAATTAAGTGGAGCAACCCTTAATTACTCTACTTATGATAAGGAGTTGTATGCCTTGGTAAGGGCACTTCAAACTTGGCAACACTACCTTCTTTCGAAGGAATTCATGATTCATAGTGACCATGAGTACCTTAAATATCTTAAGGGCCAAGGTAAGTTGAACAAAAGGCATGCAAGATGGGTTGAGTTCTTGGAACAATTCCCATATGTGGTAAAGCATAAGAAAGGCAAAGCCAATATGGTGGTCGATGCTCTTTCTAGGAGGCACACGTTGCTCTCCACTTTGGAAACCAAATTGTTTGGTTTCGAATGCATCAAGGAATAATATGAGCATGACAATGATTTTTCACAAATCTATGTTGCTTGTATGCATTTGGCCTATAATGGGTATTTTAGGCACAATGACTTTTTATTTAAAGAAAAACAATTATGTGTGCCTAAAAGCTCCATTAGGGAAGTGTTGGTAAAGGAATCCCATGAGGGGGGTCTAATGGGGCACTTCGGTGTTCAAAAGACTTTAGACATGTTGAAAGAACATTTTTATTGGCCACGTATGAAACAAGACGTGCAAAAATTTTGTGAAATGTGTATAACATGTAAAAATTCCAAATCAAGGGTCATGCCATATGGCCTTTACACCCCATTAACTGTTCCAGATTGATCTTGGATAGATATATCCATGGATTTTGTTTTAGGGCTTCCTGGAACAAAGAAAGGCAATAATTCAATTTATGTGGTTATTGATCGATTTTCTAAAATGGCACACTTTATCCCATGGAAGAAAGTTGATGATGCTAACCATGTTGCTAATTTGTTTTTCATGGAAGTGGTAAGGCTCCATGGATTACCACAAAGTATAGTGAGTGATAGGAACACCAAGTTCCTTAGTCACTTTTGGAGGACCCTATGGGGAAAGCTTGGCACTAAGCTTCTCTATTCGACCACTTGCCATCCTAAAACGGATGGGCAAACTAAGGTTGTCAATAGGACTCTTTCCAACCTCCTCAGGACCATGATAAAAAAGAATATAAGGTCATAGGAGGATTGTTTACCCCATGTTGAGTTTGCCTACAATAGAGCGACTCAAAGCACTACTGATTTCTCACCTTTTGAATTTGTATATGGGTTTAACCCATTAACACCTCTTGATTTGTTACCAATTCCTAATGATTCTATTTTCAAGCATAGGGATGGATGGGCTAAAGCGGATTATGTTCAAAAATTACATGAGCAAGTCAAGGCTCAAATTGAGAAAAGGAATGCAAGTTATGCAAAGCAAGCTAACAAGGGGAGAAAACAAGTGATATTTGAACCCGAAGATTGGGTTTGGGTACACATGAGGAAAGAAAGGTTTCATGAACAAAGGAAATCCAAACTCCTTCCTAGAGGAGATGGCCTATTTCGTGTGGTGAACAAAGTGAATGATAATGCCTACAAACTTGAAATTCGAAGTGAGTATGGTAACATAAGTGCCACTTTCAATGTTTTTAATTTAACTCCTTTCGATACAGGTGGTGGCGAACTCATTTCGAGGTCGAAATCCTTTCAAGAAGGAGGGGATTATTTAATGGTGCTAGTTTCTAACTTGTACTTGTTCATTTGAATTCAGAATAAAGGAATCCTTGAAGAGTGAATACTTGCATTAATTATTGTCAACATCATTAAAGCTGGAGAGAGACTACACTTATTGCATCAGATTGGGAACTCAAGAATGATAAATGGGAGTGTGATTTTTGTGCAAGTCTCCACTCACTTAATTCATATGAATGGGGAACTCAAGCTTGATAAATATGGGTGTATTTTCGTGCAATGCATCCAACCAAGTCTCAATACACAATTCGAAGTCCAAGTTCCCTCCTTAACTCATGGGGACCATAGACAATCAATCATGGCCGAATTTCTCCAAGGAATTAAGGAATCCTAGACTAAAGTGCATCACTTCTTCATGGAAATTCAAATATCTTGCATTTTGTAATTTAATTACTTAGGAATTCCCATGTGGATACAGGTGGTGGCGAACTCATTTCGAGGTCGAAATCCTTTCAAGAAGGAGGGGATGATGTGAACCTAAGTGAGCCAAAGTTAGATAATGATGAACTAAGAGGCATTGGTGGTCCCATGACAAGGCAAGGGCCAAAAGGGTGAAAAATGCCCTAGGATTACTCATGGAAGGCATCAAGGAGAGTGCTCCAAGATTATACCAAGGAAGTTCTCACTTCATTCTTTGTGTAACTTTAAATATTGGCCAAAATGAGGAAAATGTTGGACATGGTTGTGCCCTAGGACACGGCCAGACCGTGTACGCCTCTTTCCAGAATTCCCAAAATTTTGAATTGGGACACTACCGTGTCCCAAGGCATGGCCAAGCCGTGTATCCAACCAAGTTAAATGCACAATTCAAAGTCCAAATTGCCTCCTTAACTCGTGGGGACCATATGCATTCAATGATGGCCGAATTCTCAAGGAGACCTAGACTAAAAGTGCATCACTTCTTCATGGAAATTCAAAGTATCTTGCATTTTGTAATTTAATTACTTAGGAATTCCCATGTGAGATATTTACTTGCATTATTTCGTGTTGAACATGGTTGGAAAGGATCCAATGCAACCAGCCATGTATTAGGATTAATTAGTCCAAAAATAAGTCTTGATTCATGGTAGAGTCACGTGGAAACCATCATGGTTTGCTTATAAGTGTACTTCTATTTTGCTGAATGGAATTAAGTTTGTTTGAGTTAAAAATTAAGGAGTATTTCCTTGTGTGAGAGCTTTGACTTCTCCAAACTTCTTGGCTGAACCAAGATTACAAGTTCTTATCAAGAACCAAGTTCTTGTGGCGAACATCACCCGGTTTATCAACACTCAAGTGTTGTGGCGCCTACCACCCCATTTCTTACCCATCTTCTTTTGACTTACAATATCAATCCGCTGCCAAAATTCACCATCAAAATAGTCCATAAAAACATGGGCAAAGTGCAACACTAATCAAGATAGATCGTTAGCAAGAACTTCCAAAATAGCCTATTGCTCAGTCACTCGCCGATAATCAGATACAAATAAAGCAAATATACCTAAACATAATTAAACTCAATATGGCAATTTTACAGTATCCAAATTATCAGCTAAAATTAGGCAATATTACAACTTGAAATTAAAGAGATTATGGATTGAAAGAGACTACAATAAGGAAATTTATCCTAGTTCGTTTGCGGGTCCACTTGTAAACTATATCCAGGCCTCCCCTTCTGATCTCCGGAGATTTTCTTCACTAATACTGAAACGAATATATTTTTACATGCACACTTCCAATTCACAAACTTAGATGCTCCCTTTTTGAATGCAAGAACCCAATTTCTTGGTTTGACTCACCTAATCGCCTAAGAAAACCTTTCTTAAGATCTAGCCTCAACCAAGAAGCATTCTAAACTCAAGACCTCTAAGTCTTGGTGAAGACTCACTGAGTGTCTTTGGTGGTACGACTCCAAGAGACGATTTCCCTTATTACATTACCAAAAACAGTACAAAAAACAGAGTATTATCATGCACAATGTAGCTCAAAATATAACAATTAAATCTCAGCTAAAAACCCTATATAAGACTCACAAGTAAGCATGAACATCTATGAGTTAATTGATGTGCGAAAACAGAGAATTTCTATCATGAATTATTCTAAAGAAATGCAAGAATCATGGAAAAGAAGATAGCAAATGTTAACACATTAATCACATGCAATTAGATCACAATTAAACCCTAAACATGATACTATCTCTCACTATCTCACTATGCATTTCTCTCTCCCTAAAATGACACAAATGAGAACGAAAAATATGCAACTTAGCAATTCTAAAATGAATGATATGATGTATGGTGCAAGACCTAAAAACATAGTTTATAAAGAAAAGCTTTCTGAGACCCAGTTAATCGATTAACGAGCTGTTGAGAATAATTGATTTCAGTTTTGCAGTTATTTGTTAAAACCGAATTCACGTTAAACGATTAACTCATTCCTTAATCGATGAACTGGCATATTTTTCAGCTAAATGGTAAAATGGTAAACTACCTATTTGTTATGCTTATCAACTATACATGGTTTACCAATATATTATGCCTATGATGCACAAATAACATGTATGATTAATGCATGAACATATAATAATCTAGATGGCATATGTCATGTAAATGATTTGATTAGTTTTTAGACTTGTGAGAATTGCACCTAGGTCATGACTCTAAAAATAACTCTTGTAAGACTTAGTCTAGATATTAGATCCTTGAGTCCATGGCATGTTGATTTGTTGTGTCATCTTCAAGATTTCAATGAATCCTTGTCTTCATCAAAACATAGACAATTTAGTAGTACAACACTTTGACACTTGCACTTTCAATCTCCCCCTTTTTGATGATGGCAAACTCCACACTACATCTTGTTTTGATGCATAGCTTGATGATAGTTATAGAATGCATGGTTGTTAATTTCAAAGTTGAAGCGCATAGCTAGACAACGGACCCTGAATATTTATTTTCAACCTGCAAATCACATCAAACAACAAAGCAACTTTTCTCCCACTTTTGACATTATAAAAAAGATAAACGAATTAATTTAGTCAAAAGTAAGAAGAGCTATATAATGAAATCAAAACTATAATCAATCAATTAAATCTGGTGATTCAATTAATTAACCAGTTGAAGGAAGCTTGAAAAAGTGCACATGTTTACACAGATTTAATTGATTAAGAGTATGCATTTAATCGATTAAAATGATAGAATACAGTAAATGAACAAGGTTAATGGCATGAAAGGTTATACAATTACAAATTGAGCATGGAATGATAAAGCATTATTATTATAACATGTTTTGAGCAAGCTCAATCAAACAGAATAGATGCAGATAACCAGTCATGGTCAGTGCCATTAAACATAATTCATACTATATATGACATAGATATACATATGATATAGACAATATAATACAAAATCAGAAACGATTAAAGTGCAATCTGATATCATGCATACCAAGTGATAAGTGTTCAACAAAAGTAGATGGAAACTATTACAACTCAAACTAAAGCAAAGAGAAAAATGTCTGAAGAGTATAAAACAAAATACTTAGAAATTAGCCAATAGAAGAACTAAACCAAAGGCAGCCTAGGGCCTAAGGTCTTCTAATCTAAGGATGCGGAGGAAGGTCTCTGTCATCAGGAACAGTCAGATTATTATCTCCCTGAATGAGAACTCTCAGCTTCTTAAATTCTGCACAAAACCTATCATTCTATGCGTCAACAATGTTTTGAACAAAGCTCCTCATAGAATGATAGTGGTTATCAATGTAGGTGACCTGACGTTCCTCAAAATTCTCCAAACCCGTGTGATAAGAATCCTTCAAAGTCTAAAAATGTAGATCCATTCTATTATTCAGCCTTTCCTCCATTACATCCAACTGAGCTAATCCAAAGGGTGGTACCTGTGGTGCTGTTCTAGACGACTCCCCCTGAGTTCCTGCATTAGGCTGATCTGTTCCTGCCTGATCCTCATCTCTAGATAAGTCCAAGTCCACAGCAGTGTTATAATCCTCTTGGTATTGCCAAATATTTCCATACTTGTAAATACCTATCTTGTGGATCAGACTTTCACCAACCAAGTGATCTTTATCAGAAGACTCCATGATGATGATATCAGACACATCAATATGCAGATAATCAATGATCCTCGAAATGAATATACTTTAGGGAAGCAGCTTGGATTGTGATGTTGACACACTATACATGACCTTTAGAATCTCCTCAGGCCAATTAATCAAAACATTTTCCTTAACAACATACAGAAACCTTAAATCATTCACAATGGGTTGTGCATGATTCGTGTTTCTTTGAACTAAGATGTACGCTATTAGATAGTGCAATAGTCTATTTTCCACAGATAATGACCAAATTTTTGTTAATTCTCCTTGGATATACAGATGGTGGCCTCTCAAACAAGACTTGTAAACCTCAGCAACATTAAATGAATTCTTGACCCAATCACAATTACCAATGCTAGCACCATTGGTGGATAAACCTCCCACATTATTGAAAATATCCTCACTCAGCTCAAATAACACTCTAGAAAGCATAGACCAATACTTGCCATCTTTGTATACGAAGTTGGCAGAAAATTCTCTAACTAAGGTAGGGTAAATATTTCCCTTTAATTCCAAAAAGGTGATAGCTCCTTGAGCTTGAATACCTTTCGGAAACTCAAAATTTTGTTCCGCCATCCAGGTTAAATCGGCATACCTGATGTAAGTTGGTTTCTTCCCCTGAAAATATGACAATCGAGTCTCATGCAGTATGAGAGAGTAGTAGGGGTCTCCACGGTCTTGCTCATATTCGGATTCGGTGGTGTAGGAATGGGAGTCTTTCGTGGGCATTAAGTAGTTGTCTTAATCCTTTTTGACTGACCTCTTTCCATTTTGATTGTAAAAACTGAGTTGAAGAAGGATTTTTGGGGGAACCTAACCTTAAGGTTTAGATTTGGGAAAGTGGGGTTTTTGGACTAATTTGAGAGGAAATAAGATGAAATGAAGTGCAATGTGGGTGCAGGGTGATGTTTACTCTTCTTTTTGGCTAAGAACTCAGATTATGTTGTTGCCTTTGAGATTTTGAGAGAAAGGGAATAGAGAGGATTTGAAAAAATGGCAAAAACGCTTCTGGTTCTACTATATCTGTTGCTGTTAATCGATTAAAAGCAACACTTAATCGATTAAAAGCAACACTTAATCGATTAATCATAGTTAAAATTGCAGATTTTCAAAAAAATGAGCCCAAGTGATCGATTAAGATGGTACATTAATCGATCAAATTTTGTGAAAAATAAATGTTAGCTACTGGAACTCATTTTAATCGATTAAGACTCATTTTAGAAGCATGCAAAGATTTCTAACATATATCAAGCAATTTTTAAGCATCCACATATACATATTGAGCATATTATACTCTACTAGATCATGAATCATATTAGGAATGAAATGCATTCAACAAGCATTTATTTTGAAGCATACTAGACATTTAGCATGCGAAGCACATAAAAAAGAGTTAGACAATTTTAATCAAGATATTTTTCATCAAGGATTCCATTTTCTCTTCGAAGAACATAGAAAGTATCTCGTGAGAGGGGCTTGGTGAAAATAGCAGCTAATTGCTTGGTAGTTTCAACAAATTCAAGTACACAATTGCCTTTTTGAATATGATCACGCAAGAAATGATGTCTAATTTCTATATGCTTGGTTCTCGAATGCAAAACGGGATTCTTGGATAGGTTTATGGCACTTGTATTATCACATTTAATGGGGATCTTTTCTAGTTTAAGATCAAAGTCCTTAAGTTGCTGCTTCATCCATAGGATTTGAGCGCAACACACACTAGCGGCTATGTATTTTGCTTCGGCGGTGGACAAAGCAACACAGACTTGGTTTTTATTATGCCATGCAACTAAGGATCTGCCTAGTAAGTACAAGTCCCACTAGTGCTCTTCTGATCCAGCTTACATCCAGCAAAGTCGGAATCGGAATACCCTACCGAGGATAATGAGGCATCCATAGGATACCATAATCCCATATTTATTGTTCCTTTTTAATATCTCATGTTACGTTTAATAACACTATAATGTGAATCTTTAGGTAATGCTTGAAATCTAGAACACATGCAAATACTAAACATAATATCGGGGCGACTCACAGTCAAATATAATAATGAGCCGATTATCCCTCGATACTTTGTTACCTCAATAGCTTTTCCCTTTTCGTCTTTGTGTAGATAGCAAGTGGACTCCATAGGTGTAGAAGCTTCTTTACATTTTTCCATGTTGAACTTTTTGAGTAACTCCTTGCAATACTTTGATTGACGAATGAAGATGCCACTTTCCATTTTTTTAATTTGTAGCCCAAGGAAGAAAGTCAACTCACCCATCATCGACATCTCAAATTCTTCCTGCATCATCTCAGAAAATTCTTTACAAAGAATATTATTAGTAGATCCGAAAATTATATCATCAACGTATATTTGAACTAATAATACATGATAATCTAATCTACCGATAAAGAGGGTAGTATCAACCATACCACTCATGAACCCTTTTTCCAAGAGGAAATAGCTCAATCTGTCATACCAAGCTCTGGGAGCCCGTTTCAGGCCATAGAGAGCCTTCTTGAGCTTGTATACATGGTTCGAATATTTAAAAATTTCAAAGTCGGGATGTTCATCAACATATACCTCCTCTTGAATGTAACTATTCAGAAAGACGTTGTTAACATCCATTTGAAAGAGCTTAAAGTTCATAATCGATGCAAAGAATAAAAGCATCCTAATGGCCTATAATCTGGCTACAGGAGCGTAGGTCTCATCATAATCAATGTCTTCCTCCTGGTTGTAGCCTTTGGCCACTAAGTGTGCCTTATTTATAATGATCAAGCCAGATTCATGTAGTTTATTTCGGAAGACCCATCTAGTATCAATCACTAGATGTTCTTTTGGCTTAGGGACCAAGTCCCATACATTATTGCGCTCGAACTGGTTTAGCTCTTCTTGCCTACCTATACCCCAATGCACATCCTCAATGGCCTGATCGATGATCTTTGGCTCAATTTGATATACGAAAGCAACGAAGTTACAAAAATTACGTAAAGAACTACGGGTTACCACCCCCATAAAGATATCACCTATAACTTTGTCAAGTGGATGATCTTTCTTAGTCTTCCAAGTGATAGGCATGTCGTGATGCTCATCTTGGCCAATTTGCTCTCCTTGTTCTTCTTTGTCCTGGTCCATGTCCTTAGAGTATGCTTCTTCTAAAGCACCTGCAACATCATTAGAAAATACCTTTTCTTCTCTTTTGGAGAAGATTCATCAAAATGAACATGGACAGACTCTCCTATTTGCATGGAATATTTATTAAACACTCGATAAGCTTTACTATGCAATGAATACCCTAAAAATATACCCTCATCTGCTTTTGAGTCAAATTTTCCTAGCGCTTTTTTTCCATTATTTAAAATAAAGCATTTACATCCAAAAGCATGAAAGTGAGCAATATTAGGGTTTCGGCCTTTTAAAAGTTCATAAGGATTTTTCAAACAAGTAGGTCTCAAGAGTATACGATTTATCGCATAGCAAGCAGTATTCACTGCATCAGCCCAAAAGTACTTAGGAACCTTGCTCTCGTTTAGCATGGTTCTAGCAAGCTCCTATAGAACTCGATTCTTCCTCTCAACAACTCCATTTTGCTGAGGTGTACAAGGAGCCGAGAATTGATGAATGATACCATGTCTATTACAAAATTCATCAAATTGGTGGTATTCAAACTCGCCACCATGATCGGATCGAATGAATACAATTTTAAGATTAAACTGATTTTGAATTTGTTTGGCAAGGTTTTTGAAAGGTTTAAATGCATCAATCTTAGAAGATAAAAATAATGTCCATGTGAATCTAGAGAAATCATCAACAATTACCAAAGCATAGAAACTACCACCAAAACTCATTATTTGAGAAGGTCCAAACAAGTCCATATGGAGAAGCTCCAGAGGTCTTGTTGTGGATATTACATTCTTTTTACTAAAAGAGTTTTTAACTTGTTTACATTTTTGACAAGTATCACAAGTTTCATGAGTTTTGAAATCAAGTTTTGGTAGACCCTCAACCAAATTATTTTTAGTTAGTTTATCTAGATGTTTCACATGAATATGAGCGACGCGCCTATGCCAAATCCAGATATCATTTTCTTTAGACACAAAACATTTTGAAAATGACATTGTGACATCTTCTAGGTTAACCATATAGATGTTGTTAATACGATGTCCGGCGAATTTGACCTTATTAGATAAATTGTCACAGATTATGCAACAATCAGAATCAAAAGATACACGATTACCTTTGTCGTAGAGTTGGTTGATACTCAATAGGTTGTGCTCCTGGCCTTAAACATATAGTACATTCTCGATCAGTGCTTGGGTTGAGTTGCCAATTGTCCTGGTACCAAGTATCTTTCCTTTGTTGTTGTCTCCATACGTGATGAACCCTTTTTCTTTTAAGGATAGATCAAGTAATTTTGATCTATCTCCTGTCATATGTCTCCAGCATCCACTATCAAGATACCAATCATGTCCATGTGCTTGTAGACATACCTGCAAAATAGACCACTTGCCTTTTTTAGGTACCCAATTTAAATTGAGTCCTTTTCTGTTAGTAACCAGGGAGTCATCTCCCTTTTTCATCCAAACATACAAACCACTAGGTATACCATACTTCCTGATATAACAAGAGTAGAAAGTGTGGCCATGTGTGCCACAATAGAAACATGTAGGAACTTTCTTATTATAGAATTTTTTATTAGGCCGAGTTACAGGTCTCCTATATGGTCTTCTCCTACGCATAGGGGGAATATATCCTAGTACAATATGGTGACCAACATTTCTAGTTTGACTAAGCATAGTGTCTAATTGATTTTGACTCTCTTGTGAGTTTTGCGAGTTTTTCATTAAGCTTCCAATTCTCATTTTTCAAAGTCTCGCAAGATTCACAGACAGTTGATTGACATAAATTATCATTAGAGAAATTGCATGCATTACAAGAAAATATTACGTCTAAAGTTTCATTTTCAAGTTTTAGCTCATCTAATTCTTTTTGTAACAAAACTATTTTCTACTCATTTAAAAGGATTACCCACTTTCTATCAGAACTAATCCTAGCTAATTTTTTAATTCTTCATGCAATTCGACATAAGCATTATATAAGTGCTCATAAGGAGGTGAATCATCATCAGAAGAAGATGAGGTTTCAGAGTATACCTCATTGTTTACCTCCTTTGAATTTGAGTCACAAGCTTAATTTGTTATGGTCATTAAGCATAGCTTGGCGGTCTCCTCTTCATCTGAGGTGCTTGAGGTCGTATCCTCCTATGGTACATTCCAAACTATGTAGGCTTTCTTTGACTTGAAGTCCCGACGAGTGCTCTTTTCCGAATTAACTTTCTTGATGTAAGTAGGTCATTGAAACCTCATGTGTCCTGGCTTACCACATTTGTGGCAAGTGAAGCTCTCTTTGTTACCTTTGCCTTTTCTATTTGACTCACGCGCTTCTTTCTTCTGAAAACATTTAAAGCCTCCTTTCTTTAAGAATTTCCCGAATTTTTGTACGAGAAGGCTCAACGTTTCATCGTCAATGTCAGAATCAAACTCAACATCTTTTTTCTCTTCAATAGGTTGAGATGTTGTTGCTTTAAGAGAAAATTTTCTTTTTGCGATCTGATTCCTCATGCATTGTCATGCGACCAAGCTCCATCTCGTGCTCTTAAAGCTTTCCAAATAATGTTGCCAAAGGCATAGAGTCAAGATCCTTGGATTCCATGATAGTTGTTACTTTAGGTTGCCATCTCCTGTCTTGACAATGAAAAAATTTATTAGTTAATTCTCCTTTGGTAAAACATTTATCTAGGACAACTAAATGGTTTACTATGTGTGTTAATTGCTTTTGCATATCGCTGATAGATTCACTTGGCATCATACGAAAAAGCTCGTACTAATGTGTCAGTGCATTCATCCTAGCACGCTTGACGTCGCTAGTTCCTTCATGAGACACTTTTAAAGTGTCCCACATTTCTTTGGCACTTTGACATTGCGAAACCCGAAAGAATTCATCATATGATAGGACCGATGGGATGATGATTTTAGCATGTAGGTTGTATTGAACCTTTTTACGTTCATCATCAGTCCATAGACTCTTAGGCTTTTCATTCGGTTCATCATCCACTAAATGCATTAGGACGAAAGGCCCGTTGACTACGGAGTCCCAAATATCCGAGTCAATGGCTTCAATGAATATCTTCTTCCGGACTTTCCACTAGGTGTATCCATTGCCACTGAATACGGGAGGGCGGTTAATGGATGCGCCATCACCATCAAAGGGGTTGGTGGAACCTATTTGTTTTCCCTTAAGGATCGCGCATATGCGGTTGAGCTGGCATGTCGTACTAGCTCTAATACCACTTGCTAAGTATTAGTGGACAAAACAAACCTAGAAGACGGGGGGTAGAAGGGGGGGGTGAATAGGTGTCGCGGTTACCAATTACCGATTTTTGCACCGAAGCCCTATTTTGGAAAAAGCCCCAGTTAACGATTAACTCACAGAAAACAACAAGTTGTGAAGTGGCTTATTGCTCATCCACTCACCGATAATCAGATGCAGATAAAGCAAATATACTTGAACAAAATTAATCTCAATATGGAAATTTTAAAGTATCCAAATTATCAGCTAAAATTAGGCAATATTACAACTTGAAATTAAAAAGATTAAGGATAGAAATAGCCTGCAACAAGGAATTCTATCCTGGTTCGTTTGCGGGTCTACTTGCAAACTACATCCAGGCCTCCCCTTCTAATCTCAAGAGATTTTCTTCACTAATATTGAAACTAATGTATTTTTACATGCACACTTCCAATACACAAAATTAGATGCTCCCTTCTTGAATTCAAGAACCCAATTTCTTGGTTTGACTCACGTAATCGCCTAAGAAAAACTTTCCTACGATCAAGCCCCAGCCAATAAATGTTCTAAACTCAAGACCTCTTAGTCTTGGTGAAGACCCATTAAGTCTCTTTGGTGGTATGACACCAATAGACGATTTCCCTTATGACTATACAAAAAATAATACAAAAAACTGAGTATTATCAAGCACAATGTAGCTTAAAATATCACAATTAAATCTCAGCTAAAAACCCTATACCAGACTCACAAGTATGCATGAACATGTATGGGCTAATTGTGAAAGTGCAAGTGTCAAAGTGTTGCACTATTAAATTGCATATATTTTGATGAAGACAAGGATTTATGGAAAGCTTGAAGATGATTCAACAAATCAACATGCCATGGACTCAAGGATCTCATATCTAGACTAATTCTTACAAGAGTCATTTTTAGTGTCATAGATATGTGTCTTAGATATTAAGTCTTGATTAGGTAAACCTAGGTGCAATTCTCACAAGTCTTAAAAATAATCAAATCATTTACATGAGACATGTCATCTAGATTATTATATGTTCATGCATAAATCGTACATGTTACTCGTGCATCATAGGCATAATATATTGGTAAAACATGTATAGGTGAAAAGCATAACATATAGGTTGTTTACCATTTTATCATTTAACTGAAAAATATACCAGTTAATCGATTAAAAAATGAGTTAAGCGATTAAAGTGAAATCAATTTTAACAGATAACTGAAAAACTAAATTCATTTATTCTCAACAGTTCTCAACAACCCGTTAATCGATTAAAAGGGCACTTAATCGATTAATTAGGCATCAGAAAGCTTTTCTATATAAACTGTGTTTTTAGGTCTTGCACCATACATTATATCAATCATTTTAAAATTGCTAAGTTGCATATTTTTCATGCTCATTTGTGTCATTTTAGGCAGAGAGAAATGCATAATGAGATAGTGAGAGATAGTAGTATCATGTTTAAGGTTTAATTGTGATCTAATTGCATGTGATTAATGTGTTAACATTTGCTATCTTCTTTTGCACGAAAAAGTGCCCTTTTAGCCTTTTGAGCACGATTAATCGATTAAGTGCCCTTTTAGCCTTTTGAGCACGAAAAACAGGCTGTTGAGAATAACTGATTATAGCTTTTTAGTTATTTGTTAAAACCGAATTCACGTTAATCGATTAACTCATTCCTTAATCGATTAACTCCCATATTATGCCTATGATTCACAAATAACATGTATGATTAATGCATGAACATATAATAATCTAGATGGCATGTCTCATGTAAAGGATTTGATTATTTTTAAGACTTATGAGAATTGCACCTAGGTTTACTTAACCTAGACTCAATATCTAAGACACATATTTATGACTCTAAAAATAACTCTTGTAAGACTTAGTCTAGATTTGAGATCCTTGAGTCCATGACATGTTGATTTTTTTAGTCATCTTCAAGCTTTCAATGAATCCTTGCCTTCATCAAAACATAGGCAATTTAATAGTGCAACACTTTGACACTTGCAATTTCAGCAATTGACCGATATTTTCACTAAGCCCCTTCCATGGAATACATTCTATGTGTTACGTAGAGAACTTGGCACACTTGAGGAAAAGTATCTTAACTAATTTGCTTTAGGGTCTTGTATGCCTTATCTTGATCTTTAATATATGCTTATGTATGATATGTGTTATGAATGCATGATTCCTATGCTTAACTAAATTGATGATTGTTTTATACTTCTTTAGTGTGTCATATACCTTTTAGTTTATTGTCTGAGGTATAGTAACTTAGCATACCCTAGAAATCTCACAAATACACTAAAATATGTCTTAGTTCTATTCTTAACCAAATGTTCTACATTTTAATCAATTAATTTGAGTTCTAGTAGCCAGAAAACAAATTTTCATCATGTTTTAATTGATTAACAAGTTGCTTAATCGATTGACTGGGCTCAAATTTATGATAATTGAAATTTTTAAAGTGTTTAATCGATTAAACACTGACCTTAATCGATTAATGACAACATTATATCAGATTCCAATGTTGTTCTGGGTCATTTTACATTAGAACCTTAAAACCTCTTTGCTTCGCCTTTTCTGGATCTCTCCTAAAATTGAGTGATCTTAATCTCAGCAATAGCAAATTTGAATTCTACTGCATCATTTCCATCTTCCTAAAATCTTCAATTTCATCAAAATCCAAAACCCTAACCTTTTCCTTATTTAGAAACCCTAATCCCAAATTCAAAAAATCGATTATTGAATCGATGAATCACTCTAATACTTGAAAATAATGAGTGAACCACGTTCAATGAGGGTGAAACACACTACTAAACATTCACGAGGTGTGGACATGGGCTCCTCTTCTGCTCAAGGTGGAAGAAAGGACCATGGTGACCCCTATTACTCCAATCCTTCAAGAAGCAAGACTAGCCAAACTTCAAGGAAGGAAACAAACCTACATTTGATATGTGAATACTACTTGTCTAGTGGAACAAGGATTCGAGTTCTATCATGGATTAGAAACCCAAGGTGCAAATAAATTTTTGGAATTGAAAGGTAAAATCTATCCATCACTCATAAGGGAATTCTATAGTAATTTTTGGTATAAGGATGAGATATATGTTTCGATGGTTATGGGAAAAGTGATAAATTTGGATGAGGAATTGTTTTTGGATGTTGGAGGATTATCCAGCGATAGATCAATTTAGGAGATGTGACAATGAGTTATGGGACTCATTCGATGCTACTAAGATGTATAAATCATGTTTAAGGGGACCTCATTTGTATGTACAAGAAGAATTGACCAAGGTTGGATCATTGTCTATTGAAAATCGTCTATTGTACTACTTAATTGCGTACATTTAGGTTTAGAGAAACACCAACCATGTTCAACCAACCATCAATGATCTCAAGCTGAAGTTTGCCATAAGGGAAGGAATTGCATAAAACTGTCCTGCTGAAATTCTAAAGGTTATGAATGGAATAGCCTCATCTTCATATAGGTTGCTTTCTTATGGGATTTTCATCTCCCGTGTTATTGATTATCTCAAAATCGACAAGTCAAATGTGGATGTTATGGTTACAAATTCTCGAGAGCACCTAGTAGATGACAATCTCATTCACAAAATGGGCATCTACAAATTTGGCAACGTATGGATGTATTAAGAGGATCACAATGCCTATGTGAATGGAGACTCATCTAATGATGAGATTGCTGCAAATCCTAGTGACCCAAACCCTAGACAACCACAAGCCAAGCAAATGTTGTGCCTCAAGAACCATCTTTTGGGTTAGTAGACTTGGATGTCATGGAACAACGCCTAAATGTGCGTATTGATGGCCATTTTCAATCTTTGAGGGACTCAATGATGCTTGAGTTCCAACAGCAGTAGGAGAAGTTATCCATGGATCTTGAACGCATCTTATTCACCACCACCGCCACCACCTCAGGATTTGCCTAGATAGGATTGTCTAGAGTCTAGGGTGCGTGTGTGTCTTTTTAGATTGTATATTGGCTTTGTTTGTAATATGTTTTGAACTTATTATGTACTTCATGCACTCTTTTTATAATTTCTCGTAATTTTGTTGTTAAATTTGGTTATAAAAGAACTATTATGTGATCTTTAATTATATCGAACTTGTGTACTTTTAATTTGAATAGTCAATATATGCTCTATTTTCTTTACACTTTATACCATTAATCATTCTATGCTAACTTGTCTAATACACAAACATGGATATATCTCGCAATTCATTTCTGCCATAATCTATTTTTATTTTGTTTAATCGATTAACTCTCTTCCAATAATCAATTAATTACATCAATTGTGAACTTGTTTAATTCTTTTTTAAACTAATTAATTAGTTACCCTTGATTACTTAATCGATTAAGACCAGTAAACTTTTTGAAAATATTTTCCTTACTTTTGGATGTAAATATCATATAATATCATAGCTTTTTGATCATGCCAAAATGGGGAGAAAGTGTTGTTTGAGTTTTTTTGTAGGTGGCATTGAGATTCCGCATTTAATCTTGAAGTGCTACCCTTTTATCACCTCCTACATGGATGGATGGGGGAGAACAAAGTGAGGGGGAGAGGCACATTCTGATTCAACCATTGCAAACACATGTTGTCCAACATCAAGCCAATCAAACAAAGAATTGTTTAGAGTTTGTCATCATAAAAAAAGGGGAGATTGAAATGGAAAATAGTCAAAGGTTGGCATTATGATTAACCTACTCGGTTTTCATGAAGACAAGGCGTTAAATGGAAGCTTGAAGATATGGCCATCACAACAAACAACATGCCAAAGGCTCAAGGTCAACGTCGTAGACTTAGAATTATTTTATTATTCTAGAAATCCTAAGATGATTGCCTAGTTTTAAGTCTATGTTAGTAAAATCTTAAGTGGATGAAAGTGTGCATGTCAAGAGGAACACTTTGGAAAGCTCTCTTTATATGTCATGGTTTTGATGAGGACAACTTGTGCTAATAAGAGCTTGAAGATCATCAACAAATCAACATGCTTAAGTCTTTTGATTGGTACTAGGCTTAGACTAGAAACTAGTTTAAGTTGAGTCAAAGGCTTATGTCACCTAATACATATCTCATATGCATAAATCTTTTAAATCATTTCATCCTTGAGATATGTCATTCATAATATGTTCATGCATCACATAAATACATGTATATGTGCATTCTAGGCATAAACTAAGTGTTAAACATGTATGAACTAAGTGCATAACGTATTTGAGGTTTTGTATTTAAAAATACACATGAAAAATGCTGTTAATCGATTAACGAATACTTTAATCGATTAACCCATCTGCTTTGAAAAGTTGTTGCTACTGGAACACGTTGAAAAATGCTGTTAATCGATTAAGGCTCATAAGTTTCATGTTGCATTTATTAGAGAGTTAGAGCATTTTTTCGTGATATTTGTTGCATCTAGTTGTTAGTGCATTTGTGAGTTTAGAAAGGAGAGAATTCTATGCTTTAGGATTGAGTGGCATTTCATGATATATTTCTCATCATTCATCTCACATGTTCATGCATATTATTGATGCTTTTTGTGAAGTTTTTACATTCTGTAACTTCTGTTTTGAAACTAATACATTGTCATATTGCATGAGTTTGTATTAGGTGTTTAGAGTAAAGCCTTACTTGTCATATATGAGCTTTGTAATTGCTTAAGTTTACTCTAGATTTTTTTTGTGAAAAATTGTTGTAACATTGGGAATCTCAAGGTGTCGTATCACCTAAGAGATTGAGTTGTATCTTCATATTGCTTAGAGTTCGAGATAAGGAAAGAACAAAGGTTCTTGACTGGGGCTACGCCGAAAGACAGGTTTTCTTTATCGGTAGGAAGGGAGTCAAACCATAGAATAAGGTTCTTTATTTTCTTGTGAATGTCTAAGTTGTTGTAATTGGATGATGTGCATGTAAAAACATTGATTCAATTATAGTGAAAATCGTGTTGTAAAAATCGTGTTGTAGGATTTTTTCTTTCTCTCTCTCTCTCTTTATTTCATTTAATTGGTTAACTAGTATAGTAGAATAAATTGCTATATTCTGTATATTTGCTATACTGTTAATACTCTGATAAAACTGTAAGTTCTGTGTGTTAATTTCATTATCGGTTAATTGTCGTGCAAGTAATCGAATCTGCCTAAGCTTACTGTTTCTATTTTAATCGATTAAATCAAATCCGATAATCGATTATCCATATTCTTTTAATCGATTAAATAGGGGTGATTCAGCATTAAGTGTTGAGTTTCGAAAAGCGGATATTCTAACCGCTACACCTATTCACCCCCCCTTCTAGGTGTATTGTAACCACTGATACCTAACAAGTAGTATCAGAACTAGTACGAAGTGCTAGCTCAACCGCGTATTCGTGTTCCTAAAGGAAAAAGGAATGGGTTCTTCAAACCCGTTTGGTGGTGATGGTTCATCCATTAATCGACCACCTATATTCAGTGGTGAAGGGTATGCCTACTGGAAAGTCCGCATGCAAATTTTTATTGAAGCCATAGACTCGGATATTTGGGAATCCGTAGTCAACGGCCCTTTC
>NC_032012.1:13140987-13159484 GCF_001865875.1 Lupinus angustifolius
TTGTCATATATGAGCTTTGTAATTGCTTAAGTTTACTCTAGAATTTTGTTGTGAAAAATTGTTGTAACATTGGGAATCTCAAGGTGTCGTATCACCTAAGAGATTGAGTTGTATCTTCATATTTCTTAGAGTTCTATATAAGGAAAGAACATAGGTTCTTGGCTGGGGCTACGCCGGAAGAAAGGTTTTCTTTATCGGTAGGAAGGGATTCAAACCATAGAATAAGGTTCTTTATTTTCTTGTGAATGTCTAAGTTGTTGTAATTGGATGATGTGCATGTAAAAACATTGATTCTATTATAGTGAAGGAAATCTCCCAAATCGACCGGGAGGCCTGGATGTAGTTTACGGTGGACAAGCAAACGAACCAGGATAAAAATCATGTTGCAGGATTTTTCTTTCTCTCTCTCTCTTTATTGCATTTAATCGGTTAACTTGTATAGTAGAATTAATTGCTATATTTTGTATATTTGCTATACTGTTAATACTTTGATAATTCTGTAAGCTCTGTGTGTTAATTTCATTATCTGTTAATTGTCGTGCAAGTAATCGAATCTACCTAAGCTTACTGTTTCTGTTTTAATCGATTAAATCAAATTCGTTAATCGATTATCCACATTCTTTTAATCGATTAAATAGGGGTGATTCAGCATTAAGTGTTGAGTTTCAAAAAGCGGATATTCTAACCGCTACACCTATTCAACCCCCCCATTTTCGAGGTGTATTGTAACCACTGATACCTAACAGTGGACGTTTCACAAGAGTTTAAAATGGAATTCATATAGAATGAGGCATTACATCTAAATAAATATGATAAGTAGAATTACGCATTAGCATTAAGCATACGTACATGGTTATTGTGCATAAAAGTAGCATCTATTTCAAAATCATGTGTTGCATATTCTTTCAGCATATAGAGTGTTTACCATACATTAATAAAAACCATTTTCATATATATTAAATTGATTAACGTGATTGATAGTCAATTATATCTTGTTGAAATCTGTTAATTAGTTAAGGATTGGTATAATCGATTAAAAGAAGTTACAATGGCTAACTTCCTAGGATTTCTGGCTTATTAATCGATTAGAGAGATTGATAATCGATTAAGCCTTAACAGAAAAACTATTTTGCATAAGCATGTTAATCAATTTATTGAGTAGATAATCGATTAACATTAGTTAAAATCAGTTTCATATAAAATCTGTTTTTTCTACAAATGCAACAAAATTGATAGATTCAAAATATTCATTGTGAGAGAAACAAAACCAATATTCCTAGCATAGAAATTTCGAAGCATCTTACTAATTCCTTGAGTGAAAAGAATGAAATCTTGCATCATTTTCTAGAGAGAAAATAGAGATTTTTTTTTCCAAAGTGCCATAGTTTCCATTCATTGGAAAAACCACTATATTACATCATATTTAGTTTTAGGCTTTTTGTGCAAATTTTGTACATGTTTATAGAGCCAAGACCAGAGTTTATATATGTGTATTAAGTGTGCATTGATAACTCAACAAACATTGTAAAAAACTAGGATTGGTTCTCTTGATGTGTTAGTATCATCATAAAAGAGAATTGTGTGTTTTCACAAGGCAGGAAGTCTTGGATCGAGCGAAACTTCGGCTAGATCCAGAATCACGAACGATGTGGTATCCTAGTAGGCCTGTTGTGAGGCCAAACAGAGTGAGTAGGCTCATCGGGTTCAAGAAGGAACTTCTTGATGGGTGTGTTAGAAGTGTAATTGTATCAAATGATTATTTTTCAATAGTGAAGAAAAATCTCCTAAGATTAGAAGGGGAGGCCTAGATGTAGTTTGCAACTAGACCGGCAAATGACCCAAGATAAAAATCTTTGAGAACTTTCTCTTTCCCTATCTCTTTAATATTTCAGTCTTTATTGATTTCTGATTTGGTTGAATTTTGCGATTTGTGCTAAGTGTTAGTAATCGGTGTAAAATCAAGAATCAATTTAGGGCAATAACAATAGTTAATCATTATTGCTTGCATTGCAAGAAATTTGTTTTCAAGAATATCAAGATACAACATAATCGATTAAAGTTGTATATATTTGATTAATCAAACTGTTCATAATCAATTAAAATTGATCATAATCGATTAATTGCAGCTGCTTTCTATTTTGCATATGAATCAGAAAAGCGGGACTAGGGATCCGCTACACTTATTAACCCCCTCTAGGAGTGATTTAACTTACTAGTTCCCAATAAGTGGTATCAGAGCTAGTACGGAAGTGCTAGCTTGACCACTTTATTCGTTGATCCTAGGGATATTCACTATGGGTTCCACTAAACCCTTCGGCGGTGATGGTGCATCCATTAACCACCCTATGATACTAAGTGGCGAGAGGTATGCCTACTGGAAAGTGCATATGAGAATTATTATTGTGGCAATCGACACGGATATTTGGGAATCTGTTCATTTTACTCCACTACACTTGGTAGATGATGAGCCTGAAGAAAAACCTAAAGGCTTATGGACTGATAAAGAGAAATGAAAAGTCCAGCACAACCTTAAGGTTATGAACTTTATAAATTTTGATTTATCATATGACGATTTATTTAGGGTCTCACATTGCCTTAGCGAGAAAGATATATGAGACATTTTGCAAGCAATCCACGAAGGCATGACTGAAGTTAAGCGTGCGAGACTAAATGCATTAACATACGAATATGAGTTATTTCAAATGTTTCAAAATGAATCGGTAAGTTATATGTAGAAAATATTCACTCATATAGTTAATCATTTGGTTTCTTTAGATAAGAGTTTTGCTAAGGGTGAACTAACTAACAAAATATTATGTTGTCTTGACAGGAATTGGCAGCCCAAGGTCACGACAATTATGGAATCGAAAGATCTTGATGCCTCTAGGAACTCTCTTTGGAAAACTCCAAGAGCATGAAATTGAGTTGGGACACTTAACCATGCATGAGGAAACAATCATAATGAAAAAGGGAATCTATCTCAAAGCCACAACGCCACAAGAAAAAGAAGATAAAGATGACAAAGATTTTGATTCTGATCTAGATGACGAATCCTTGACTCTCCTACTTTGAAAATTCAGTAAATTTCTCAAAAAGAAAGGAGGTTTCAAACAGTTTCAGAAGAAAGAGGTGAGAGACTCAACTAGAAAGGGCAAGGTTCCCAAAGGCTTCCTAACTTGCCATGATAATGGCAAACCGGGACACATGCGCTATCAATGCCCGAGCTACCTCAAGAATGTTGAGAACGAAAAGAGCATTCCCTAAGAATTCAAGTCCAAGAAAGTATATATAGTTTGGGACGTTCCGAAGGACGAAACAATATCTAGCATATTTGATGAGGAGGAGACCACCAAGTTATGCTTAATGGCAAATACTCAAGAAATTGATAACTCATGTGATCAGGATGACATGAATGAGGTACAATATTTTGACACTTCTTTATGTTATGAAGAATCTCCTACATATGATGAACTTTATAGTGCTTCTGTTGAGTTACATGAGGAGTTAAAGAAATTAGCTAAGATTAATGTAGATAGGAAAAGAGTCACCATGTTACATGAAAATAAAATTGTTAAAATACAAGAAGAATTAAATGAACTTAAACTAGAAAATGAGACTCTAGACATTATTTACTCGTGTGCCTCATTTACTTGCTCTACTCAGTTCATTGAGACTCCTATATGTGAATAATGCGATGTATTGAATGCTTAAAATTCTAAATTGAAAGATAAATTAGCTAAGTTCACTTATAGTAATCAAAACCTAAACAACTTACTTGCTGCATCTAGAAATGTTAGTAATCATGAAGGTCTAGGCTACAAACCTAAGAATAATAGAAAATCATATAGGAAAGAATTAACTCACATGCATAATAGATTTAATCATAACATGCCTACTTAATTTTATTGTTGTACATATGGGCATACATCGATATCTTGCTATGTTAGAAAATATGGTGTGTCAAGTGGCAGATATGTATGGGTGAAAAGGGGACTAAATCCCTTTTTTACTAACAAGAAGGGACCCAAAATATCTTGGGTACCCAAACAAGAAAAGTAATTTGTTTTCCAGGTATGCCTTCAGACATAGGGACAACACTAGTATTTGGATAGTGGATGTTCGAGGCATATGACTTGTGATAGATCAAATTTTCTTGATATGTCACTCAAGGATAAAGTTAATTAAATGAGAAGCATGATATTCGCTCATCAGATAAATTTTGAGATGGACAAATGCAAAGAAGCGACAACATCTATGGTGTCATCCTGATATCTCGACAAAGATGAAAAAGGTAAAGATATAGAGGTATCAAAATATTGAGGCACAATTGGTCCATTGTTTTATCTAACTGCTAGTCGTTCCGATATTATGTTTAGTGTATGTATGTATGCGAGATACCAAGTATTACCTAAGGAATCTCATTTTAGTGTTGTAAAATGTATCATGAAGATTCTTAAAGGAACATTGTCTATGGGCTTCTGGAATCCTAGGGATGCCTCATTATCCTAAGTGGGAAAATAAAAGTACAAGTGGAACTTGCCACCTTTTGGGCATTTCCTTAGTATCTTGGCATAGTAAAAAGCAAGCATACGTTGCTTTGTCTACCAACAAAGTGGAATACCTTGTCATTAGTGTGTGTTGCCCTCGAATATTATGGATGAAGCAACAACTAGTAGACTTTTGATTAAAGCTTGTGATAATACTAGTGCCATCAACCTATCAAAGAATCACATTCTCCATTCTAGAACTAAGCATATTGAAATAAGACACCACTTTTTAGGTCAACATTGTAGACTTAAAATTATTTTATTATTCTAGAAGTCTTAAGATGGTTGCCTATTTTTGAGTCTAGGTTAGGTAAACCTTAGGTGGAAGTCTCCCAAGAGTCTAATATGAAATTCATATAGAATGAGGCATTACATCTAAATAAATATGATAAGTAGAGTCTTGTATTAGTATTAAGCATACATGGTTTTTGTGCATAAAAGTAGCATCTATTTCAAAATCATGTTTTGCATATTCTTTCATCATATAGAGTGTTTACCATGCATTAATAAAAACATTTTCATATATATTAAATCGATTCCAATGATTGATAATCAATTATATCTTGTTGAAACCCGTTAATCGATTAAGGATTGGTGTAATCGATTATATCTTGTTGAAATCCGTTAATCGATTAAGGATTAGTGTAATCGATTAGAGAGATTGATAATCAATTAAGCCTTAACAAAAAACTATTTGGCATAAGCATGTTAATCGATTAACTGAGTAGATGATCAATTAACATAAGTTAAAATCAGTTTCATCTAAAAGCAGTTTTTTCAACAAATGTAACATAATTGATAGATTCAAAATATTCATTTTGAGAGAAAGAAAATATAGATTCTCACCATAGAAATTTCAAAGCACCTTTCTTATTTTTTTAGTGAAAAGAATGAAGTTTTGCATCATTTTCTAGAGAGTAAAGAGATAAAAACATTTCCAAAGTGCCATAGTTTTCATTCATTTTAAAAACCATTGTATTACGTCACACTTAGTTTTAGGCTTCTTGTGAGAATTTGGTAGAGGTTTATAGAGCTAACATCACAGTTTATATCTTTGCATTAAGTGTGCATCGATAACTCGGCAAACATTGTGAAAAACAAGTATTGGTTCTCTTGATGTGTTAGTATCATAGTAAAAGAGAATTGTGTGTATTCACGGGGTAGGAAGTCGTACATCGAGTGAAACTTTGTCTAGGGCCAGAATCGCAAACGGTGTGGTATCCTAGTAGGCAGGTTGTGAGGTCAATTCGGGCAAGTTGGCTTATCGGGTTCAAGAAGAAACCTCTTGCTAGGTGTATTGGAAGTGTGATTGTATTAAACGATTGTTTTCTAATAGTGAAGAAAAATCTCCCAAGTTCAGAAGGGGAAACCTGGATGTAGTTTGCATGTGGACCTGGAAATGAACCATAATAAAAATCTTTGAGCACTTTCCTTTTCCCTATCTCTTTTATATTTCAAGCTTTATTGATTTCTAATTTGGTTGAATTCTGTGATTTGTGCTAAGTGTTAATAATCTGTGTAAAATCAAGAATCAATTTAGGGCAATAAATATTATTAATCATCACCGCTTGCATTGCAAAAAATCTATTTTCAAGAATATCAAGATACAAAATAATTGATTAAAGTTGTATATAATCGACTAATCAATTTGTGCATTATCGATTAACACTGATCATAATCAATTAACTACAACATCTTTCTGTTTTGCATATTAATCGGGAAAGCGGGACTAGTGATCCGCTACACCTATTCACCCCCTCTAGGTGTGCTTTACCTTACTGGTACCCAACAACATCCTATTCTCCATAGTTAATGGTCCATCTATAGTAAGCTCACCTTGGATGAAGTAATATGGTCCTCTCAAGCATGACATATAGATTTTACGTCGAGTTGTATGCACTCCATTTCTCATCGTTACAGTCACCAAGAGGTCCACCATCACATGCCACGCCTCCAACAACGATACACAATTCATCATTCATCAAAATCAACCTCCCTTGCACCATGATGCGATAACCATCATCCTTATACTAAACGTTCGCATAAATCTTCCGAACTAGAGAGGGATATATGCTGTTGTTTTGCTCCAGAAACAATACAAACTGTTGTACCTCCAATTCATGATGGATCTGAAATCCTTGCTCCACTATCCTGGCCATGTCGGTATAAAGGATATAGGTAGGTTTTTGGTTGATAAATCTCGCCAACCTTTCTACTGGAAGCGCATGAGCTGAAATTCTTGCTCCACCATCCATGCCATGTCGACATAATAGATATAGGTTGCTTATCATCTGATAAATCTCGTCAACCATTCTGGTTCAAGAGCAAGAGCATAGAAAGGATCCAAACCCGAAGAGGGATTCTGCCCAACATTAGAGTATGACCCTCCAGCATCCAAATTTCTCGCACGTCCCGGATGATGATGAGAATGATTCATTCTAGCAGTATGTTTGAATCTCTTGGGTCTATCTAGATTCATTTTTGGCAAAATATGTGGATGGCTAATCGATTAGATAGGAAAATCGAATTAGGTTTTAGAAAGGGGGTAAGTTGTGATCACTTGATTTTAACGAAATTGATGTGTTAATGACTAAGAGGAGGAAAGAAATAGAAATGGGGTAGCTCGTAATTGAGTTTGAGGATGAATTTCAATATGAATTTGGGTGAAGAAGACATAATACACGAGGTTAGGGAATCAAGAAACTGAACCCACAATTATGTTTGAATCTATTTTGTGACTATACTTAATCGATTAACCTGTGTCTTAATCAATTAACATGATTGAAATTTTAACACAGATAATCGATTATGTCCCAAGTTAATCGATTACATATGTAAAACATTTTAGCCCAGGTAATCGATTAAGGGCACTAATAATCTATTATGATACTCATAAAATGCTCAAGTAATCGATTAGAACATAGAATAATCGATTATTTAAGTCACCAAGGCAGATTTGGGCACAACCTGGATTAGTTTTAGGATTTGCTAATACTCCATTAGAAAGAACCTATCTTGAAGACTTAATACACACTTAAACTAGAAGCAAACCACATGAAAACATATATGATAAAAAACGCATGCAAATATTGGCGATAATTGCGATTATTTAGGATTATCTTGGCATCTAGCATACATTCAAACACTAAGCATAATATTAGGAAAAATATATTTAAAAAAAATATAAAAAAAAAGCATGCCTCGATATATATTTACCTTGTATGCTTTACCTGATCCTTATCAAGATACTAGAAGGTTGTCATATAATGAATTCATCTTTGGCCTTTCTTCAAGTTATTGATTTTTGTCTTTCTTTTCTTGCATAGCCCTTTAATATTTTGAATATGTATCCTCATGAGTACCTACAAAACATTAAGCATATCTTTCATCTCCTCTTTTGGAGATGGCTCATCAAATATCAAATTTGCATAGGCTTTTCAAAAAGAGTTTTGGTAATTTACCTTAATTTGAAATATGACTTGTTGTTCTTTATCCTGATTGGAATATCCTAGATAATATTTCTACATTTACTTATGAATCAAACATGGTTAATTTTTTTTTTAATTGTTCAACAATGACTTTTTTGCATTTTAAAGCATGTAAATGAGAAACATATAGTTTTTGGCCTAAAAAGTGATTTTGGGGGATTTTCTTGAAGTATGCAACACTTGAAGTTAGAAGAGATACCTTATTACCTTATTACAGTATGAAATGGAAAATAGACAAAGGATTCCATCATGATTGACCTACTTAGTTTTGATGAATACAATGAGTTAAATGGAAGCTTGAAGATGTGGACATCACAACAAATAACATGCCAAAGACTCAAAGGTCAAAGTCTTAGACTTATGATTATTTTATGATTCTTGAAGTCCTAAGATGTTTACCTAGTATTGAGTCTAGGTTAGGTAAGCCCTATATGGAAGACTCACAAGGGTCTAAAATGAAATTTATATAAGTTGAGGCATTACATCTATATATATATTTGACAAGTAAGAATCATGCCTTTGCATTAGGCATACATGACTTTTGTGCATAAAAGAATCATCTATTTCAAAATCATGTGTTGCATGTTATTTCATCATGTAGATTGTTTACCATGATTAGGGAAAACCACTTTCCTATATATTAATCGATAAACATGATTAATAATTGATTATATCTTGTTGAAATTTGTTAATCGATTAAGGATTGGTGTAATCAATTAAAAGGAGATACAATAGCTAACCTCCTAGGATTTATGGCTTGTTAATCATTAAAGAGATCAATAATCGATTAAGCCTTAATTGAAAAACTATTTTTCATAAGCACGTTAATCAATTAAGTAAGTACATAATCGATTAACATTAGTTAAAGTCAGTTTCATATAAAAGCTATTATTTTAACTAATGTGCATAATTTCATAACTTTTATTTTTACATCGAGAGAAAGAGAAAACTCGAGATTCTCAAAGCTGAATTTTCAAAGCATCTTGCTTATCTATGAAGATTTCTTGCATAGTTTTCTAAGAGAAAAGAGGGATAAAGAGAAAAGAGAGAAATACTTTTCATTGTGCTATTATTTTCATTCATTTAAAAATCCTACATAAACTTCATATTTAGTTTTAGGTTGTTTTTGACATTTCTGTAAAGGGTTGTAGAGCCGATATTAGAGTTTTATCTGTGCATTAAGTGTGCAATTAACTCGGCTAATTTTGTGAATCACAAGGATTGTTCTGATGATATGTTAGTATCATCCCATTAGACAATTGGTTGTATTCACAGTGCAGGAAGTCTTGGATCGAGCGATACTTCGGTTGGGGCCGGAATCGCGAACGATGTGGTATCCTAATAGGCATATAGTATGGTCAAACCAACTGTGTAGGCTTAATGGGTTCAAGAAGGTAATTCTTGCTAGCTATATTGGAAGAGTGATTGTAATCAAAGATCTATATCCACTAGTGAAGGGAGGCCTGGATGTTGTTTGCTAGTGGACCTGCAAATGAAACACGATAAAAATCCTTGACCAATTTCTCTTTCCCTATCTTTTTTATGATTCCGTCTTTATTGATTTTTATTTTGATTGCATTATGTTATTTGTTCTAAGTGTTAATAATCTGAGTATAATCAAGAATAAATTTAGGGCAGTAAAGATTGGTAATCATCACTGTTTTCATTGCGAGAAAATATGTTTTCCAAAGATATGAAGATTCAGCATAATCGATTAATCAAACTGTGCCTAATCGATTAACACTGATAATATTCGATTAACTACAACAGCTTTCATATCTATGTATAAATCAGAAAAGCAGGACTAGTGATCCGCTACACCTATTCCCCCCCCCCCCCCTCTATGTATGTTTTACCTTGTTGGTACCTAACAAGTGGTATTAGAGCTAGAACAAACGTGCTAGCTTGACCTATTTATTCGTCGATCCTAGGGATATTCAATATTGGTTCCACTAACCCTTTCGGCGGTGATGGTGCATCCCTCAACCGCCATCTGATATTCAGTGGCGAGGGGTACGCCTATTGGAAAGGGCGTATGAGAATCTTTATTGAGGCAATCGACACAGAGATTTGGCAATCCGTAGTCAATGGGCCTTTTTCTGCAGTACACTTGGTGGATGGTGTGCCTAAAGAAAAACCTAAAGGCTTGTGGACTGACGAAGAGAAACGAAAAGTCCAGCACAACCTCTAGGCTAAGAACATCATAACTCCACTTTATCATATGATGAGTTCTTTAGGATCTCACAGTGCCTAAATGCAAAAGATATGTGGGACCCTTTACAAGTAACCCACGATGGCACGAGCAAAGTTAAGCGTGCGAGACTAAATGCATTAACACATGAATATGAGTTATTTTGAATGTTTCAAAATGAATTGATAAGTGAAATGTAGAAAAGATTCACTCATATAGTTAATCATTTGGTTGCTTTAGATAAGAGTTTTGCTAAGGGTGAACTAAGTAACAAAGTATTGCGTTATCTTGATAGGAAATGGTAGCCGAAAGTCACGACAATCGTGGAATCAAAAGATCTATATTCAATGCCTCTATCAACTCTCTTCGGCAAACTCCAAGACCGTGAAATGGTGTTGGGGCGCTTAACCATGGATGAAGAAACATACAAAAAGAAAAATTAATTCTCTCTCAAAGCCACAACGTCACAAGAACAAGAAGATAGATACGACAAAGATTCTTATTCTTATCTGGATGACGAAACCTTGACACTCCTAGTTCGTAAATTTGGTCAATTTCTCAAGAAGAAAGGAGGGTTCAAGCGGTTTCGGAAGAAAGAGGAAAAAGACTCAAGTAGAAAGGGCAATGTTCCCAAAGACCGCCTAACTTGCCACGAGTGTGGCAAACCTGGACACATGTGTTATCAATGCGCGAGATACCTCTAGAAACTTGAGAATGACAAGAGCAAACCCCGAGAATTCAAGTCCAAGAAAGTATATATAGTTTGAGACATTCCGGAGGATGAAACAACAACTAGAAAATCCGAAGAGGAGGATACCACCAAGTTATGCTTAATGGAAAATACTCAAGAAATTGATAGCTCAAGTGATCAAGATGAGACAAATGAGTTACAATATTCTGACACTTCTTCATGCTCTGAAGAGTCTCCTACATATGATGAACTTTGTAGTGCTTTTGTTGAGTTATATGAGGAGTTAAAGAAACTAACTAAGGTAAATATATATAGGAAAAGAGTCATCACTACGCCAGATATCCTAATAAACAACGGTCATTCAATAGCGCAATTTTGAACAACGCTGTTGAAAATGAGGCGGAAGAACAGCAACAACGCATAATAAAGCAAGTGTTGTCAATTTGTGTAACTTCAACAACTTATTCTTAACAATGCATTGTTGAACATCAGTAAGTTAGCGTTGGCTTGAAGGATTTATTTTTAACAGCGAATTTGATAGAATGTGATGTTGATTTGAATATATGCAACAACGCATATTTAAGGAAGCGCTATTGAAGAGGACATAGTAACCACACTTGCTTAATTATGCGTTGTTGATGCTTTACGACTTTTTAAGCGTCCGAGAAATTAATGGTGGAGTAGTAATGCGTCTCTTCGTATGTTGAAATATTAATGGTTGAGTGGTTATGCGTTTCTTCGTTGTTGAAATATTAATGGTTGAGTGGTTATACGTTTCTTGGTTGTTGAAGTATTAATGGTTGAGTGGTTATGAGTTTCTTCGTTGTTGAAATATTAATGGTTGCTCATCTATAAATATTGTGGTTCACTCAATGTTATATTTCACCAGTAAGCTAAGAGCCTAAGAATACGTGTTTCTATAAGAGTATGTTCATGAAGATAGGAGGAAGAAAACACAAAGTAGTAAAAAAGATAGCAATACTACAAAGAGTGAAAAAGAGAAAAAGCACCCAGATTTATAAAGAGGAGTCGAGGAAAAAATTGTGTTTCTTTTTCAGAATCATGTCAAGGAGTTCATACAAGATTATTATTTTTGCAAAAGGACCCAGATTTCAGAAGGAAGGTGGCTGTCATACAAGATTTGCGTGAGATGAAGATTTAGTTGATTGATCTCTTTCATTTGCAATTGAAAGGAAATAAAAGGAAAGGAGGGTCAATGAATTATTGAGTTTATTGAGCTCTTTCAATTTTCAAAACGGTCCCAGATTTCAGAAGGAAAGTGACTGTTATACAAGATTTGCGTGAGATAAAGTTTTGTATAGAGGGGTCGAGGAAAAAATTATTTCCTTCAGTGACATCATTTTCATTGTATTCTTCATCTGCCAAATTATTTAGTTCAATATATTCGCATGTACCAAACCATGTAGTTCATTATAATGTATTTTGCCTCTTTGAATGAATAATAAAACAATTATTTTGGATGTTAATTTCTGCTTTTGTTAATTATTTGGTTGGATGTTAATTTCTGTTTTTTGTTAATTATTTGGACGGTTATTCTCTTTAATACTTTTGCATTGTTCCTTATTAATAAAGACAACAAAAAATTATCAATACTTAATAAATACAAAAACAAATTAACAAAATGTAATGTTTAATATTTTATCCAGTTTCATATTAATAAACACAATTTTATAATAATAATCTACTTCATAGCAACTTCATGTTAATTTAAGTAAATTCATTTTGTGTAAATATTTTCCAGTTATGTAAAATGTTAATTTAATAGCGCATAACTACGAATATGATGTTAATTTCAAAAATGAGTTCAGTTTAGCAGCACATAATTATGACTGCCCTGTCAATTAGATTCTATTCAATATCACATAATTCAGATAGCGCTGTCAATTAGATTCTATTCAACAGCGCTACATCTCTGTAGTATTGTTAATGTGTTAATGAAAATAAGTAGTAAACAGTTGGATACGCAACAACATCGCAATCCTTAATATGCACTGTTGAAGATGTTGATACAACAACGCTACGTTAAATATGCATTGTGGAAGAGGTTGTGTTTGTAAAATGAGTAGTGTACAGTTGGATACACAACAACAGCGCAATCGTTAATATGCACTATTGAAGATGTCAATACAACAACGCTACCGTTAATATGCATTGTTGAAGAGGTCAATACAATAGCGTTATCGTTAATATACGATGTTAAATGGTTACTACAGTTTAAATATATAAAACATGAATCGTTTCCTCTATGCTCTTAAACTTACTCGAAAAGAAATCCTCACACTCTCAGCAAACCCTCATACTCTCATAAACTGAAAAAACTTCATCAATGGCTCCCCGAAGTGGTGATCATGTATCTCACAGTGGTGACGAAGCTTCACCGACTCCACAAGACAAGCAAATCGTTCCTCAAAAACGACCTCCACGTGGAATGACTTCCATGAAGAATGTCATTCGGTCAAGAAGTAAGGATGTGAAGATAGAAGTTCAATGGAACTCTAAAGGCCAACCATTAAACTCAAAGGGTGGCAACGTATTTGTAAGCTACATTGGTGTTGTTGTTAGGCAGAATGTGAAGCTATCCTTCAACAGATGAAGTGATTTAGGGAATGTCGTGAAAGGGCGTATTTCGAATGAAATAATAGTAAGTTTATTTTTTCAGTTTTTGTGTTTTCATGTTTTCATGCAATGTACATATATATGTTACATTTTCATGCATTGTACGTATATGCATGCAACATATAATGTATATGTGTTTTTATTCCGGGCAACTTTTGATGTTGGTGAGGAGCATAAGGATTATATCCTTAAATCGGCTGGCAAGGCTCTCCGACATTTCCGAACTGATGCTGGAAAATTAATCAGAGATGCTGATGGTAATGTCAACCTAAAACCTCCAACTAAATATGCAAATATCGTTGATGAAGAGGATTGGAAGACATTTGTCATCCTACGCACACAAGACGAGTCTTTCTTCGTAAAATCATATTCTTTGTAATGACTTTTGTATATATGCTTTTGTATATGATTGTTGATATTAATGTTGTTTATTGTTTCAAAAATTAAGTAATGAAAATCATAAGAGGGCACCTAAGCCTTTATATCCATATCGAGTTTCTTGAGCGGGGTATAGAGGAATCGAGGAAAGAATTATAAGTATTGTTAATTTGTACATTATTGGTTATATTTTGTATGCATATATATTTAATTACATTATTATTGGTAATGTTTTGTTAATTGGAAAACAAAAGCGATACACCTATGACTCCACATGGAGTAGAACTCGGTGTTCTATGGTGGGTGCCCGTAAGAACAAGGATGATGTCATCGACAATGAGGAAGTTCAAGAAGCGGCAAGACGTGTTGTAAGTGCTCATATGTTTTAATTATACTTAATGTCTATACTTTATTTATCAAAATGTGATCAATTAACATTATGTTTTTTCTTGATTTGTCAGGTTGCCCTAAAAGAAAAGGATGCAAACTCGGATAGTCGCATAATACTTAACAAGGCACTAGGACTGCCTATCTACCCTCGCCGTATCTGAGGTGCTGGATTTGGGGTTAGCTAGCATACATTTGTACCCCATCCAAAGTGTGCAACCAAAGCCGAAATGAGACAGGTTGAAAATCAACTAGATGGCCTCATTCAACGATTCAACGAATTTGAGCAATCAATGAAGGCGAAGGAAGCTGAGTGGCAACGACAAGCTAGTAATGCTAGCAAATTGTTCCTTCAAATGTCAATGAGAGTTGCACTACACCTGCACCTTACAACATTCCCATTCCTGACGTAATTTAGTTAACTTATTTTAATTTAGTTAACTTATTTTAATTTAGTCGTTAACTAATTATATGTTTTAACTTACGTACAGGGAATCAGTTCTTGCAAACGTTTCCTGGATACCCCAACTAGCCGAGTAGTGGATGTTGGGAAAGTGCACAAGTTGGCTGATGCTATGCTTCATAATGCACATATCTCATGCCATCATGTGAAGGTCTCGATTGACATTGCAATTGATGATAATGCGTTACTGCCAATTCCTCTCGATGAGGATATCTTCATAGTTGGAGGGGCTATAGGCACTTTTGTGGCTTGTCCAGTAGACCTTGTTCAAGTAATTCCTTCTAAGGTATGATTTTTCACCTTATGCTCACTCATATTATATATATATTGATCTATAATTGATATGTTTTTATTAAATATTTTAGGAATTTTTATTACCATATGGACTTGTTCGGACTGTCACAAAATATGAGCTTTGATGGTAGCTAGTAGCTACTATGGGTTGGTAATTATTGATGATTTCTCTATATATACATGGACTTTGTTTCTTGCTTGGAAAAGTGACGCTTTTAATTCTTTAAAAAATCTGGTCAAACAGCTCCAAAACAAATTCGATCACAAGATAGTTTATATTCACAGTGATCATAGTGGGGAATTTGAGAACCCCTCAATAAAATAGAGTTGTTGATAGAAAAAATCGAGTTTTAGAGGAGCTAGCTAGGACAATGTTAAATGAAAGCAAGGTTCCTAAGTATTTTTTGGGCCGATGTAGTGCATACTTCTTGTTATGTAATAAATCGAGTACTTCTTAGGCTTACACTCTTAAAAATGCCATATGAATTTTTGAAAGGCTGAAAACCTAATATTTTACACTTGCATGCTTTTGGATGTAAATGCTTTATATTGAATAATGGCAAAAGACTTGGGAAATTTTGATTTGAAAGCTGGTGAGAGAATATTTTGGGGTATTGTGTTTATAGTAAAGCATATCGAGTCTTTAATAAAGATACAATGCATGTTGAAGAGTCTATCCATATACACTTTGATGAGTCTTCTCCAAAAGAGAATAGGAAGGACTTGTGTGATGACGTTCCAGGTGCCTTGGAGAACGCATACACAAAGGACATGGAGGTCGAAAAGGATGTTCATGATGATCAGGAAAGGAGTTTAGATCATCAAGACATGCCAATGGTGTGGAAGACTAAGAAAGACTATCCGCTCGACAAGGGTATACGTGATATCTCAACGGGAGTGGTAACCCACAACTCCCTGTGAAAATTTTGTAATTTTTTAGTTTTCATATCTCAATTTGAACCTAGGATCGTAGATGAGGCCATAGAGGATGAACACTGGGGAATAGCTATGCAAAAAGAGCCAAACCAGTTTAAGCATAATAACGTGTGGGACTTGGTCCCTTAACCTAAAGATCATCCTATAATCGACACGAAATGGGTCTTCAGAAGTAAAATGGAAGAATTTGATTTGATTATATGAATAAGGCACGTCTAGTGGCTAAAGGGTATAATCAAGAGGAAGGCATCGACAATGATGAAACCTATGCCTCTGTTGTGAGGTTGGACTATTAGAACGTTATTGGCCTTTGCATCGATAATGAACTTTAAACTCTTTCAGATGGATGTGAAGAGTGCCTTCTGTTAGATATCAGTGACAGAATACACCTAGAAGGGAGGGGGTTGAATAGGTGTTGCGATTCCAAAATACCGCTTTTTGCACCAAAGCCCTATTCTGGAAAATGCCTAGTTAATTGATTAACTCATTGGCTTAATCAATTAAATCACACAAAATAGACAGTTGTTGAATGGCTTGATTGCACAACCACTCACTGATATTACATAAATGATATAGCATATATATTTGAACAAAATTAATCACTATATGACAGAATCAGAGTATTTAAATTATCAGCTAAAATATGCAATTAGAACAACTTGAAAAAGTAAAGAGATAAGGGTAAGAAACTGCCTGCAACAAGGATTTTATATTGGTTCATTTTGTGGTCCACTGCAAAAGTACATCTAGTCCTCCCATTCCGGTCTCGAGAGATTTTCTTCACTAAAACTGAAACAAATGTATATTACATACACACTTCTAATTACAAGACCTTAGATGCTTCCTTCTTGAATTCCTAGAAGTCTTACCTTGGTTTGACTACTCTAATTGCCTAGGAAAACCTTTCCTACCATCTAGCCCCATCCAAGAGTATGTTCTAAACTCAAGACCTCTAAGTCTTGGTGAAGACTCACAGAATCTCGTTAGCGGTAAGACACCAAAAGACGATTTTCCTTATCACAAACACAACACAAAATCATAGTATTTTGAAGCACAATATGGGTCAATTATTACAATTAAAGACGGACTATAAACCCTATACAAATCTCACAAATTATCAAGAATATGTATAAGATCATAATCATGCAGAAACATATAATTTCTACCCTATGAAATCTCTAAAAGAAATGAAAGAATCATGCAAGAAAAGATAGAATGATGAACACATTTAATCACAGGCAATTGGATGAAATTTTAATCCCTAATCATGATACTATCTCACATGCAATTCTCTCTGCCTATATAACATATAATGAGCACGAAAATTTGCAACTTAGTAATTCTAAAAATGAATGAATGAATGTATGAAACATTGTGTAAAAATAAAGTTTATATAGAAGAGCTGGTAGACGCCTAGTTAATCGATTAAATGCCTTTTTAATCGATTAAAGGGCTGTTTAGAATAACTGAATTCTTTTTTTCAGTTATCTATTAAAACTGATTAAAATTGATTTCACGTTAATCGATCAATGCCATGCTTAATCGATAATCTGACATATTTTCAGCTCATAGATTAAATGGTAAACTACCTATATGTCATGCTTTTCAACTATACATGTTTTACCATTATGCTATGCCTAAGATGCACAAATAACATGTATGATCAATACATGAACATATAATAATCTAAATGGCATGTCTCATGTAAATAATATGATAGTTTTTAGGACTCGTGAGATTTGCATCTAGGTTTACCTAACCTAGACACAATAACTAAGACACATATCTAAGACTACAAATGATTACTCTATTTATGACTCTAGTCTAGACATGAAGCTCTTGAGTCTTTGGAATGTTGATTTGTTTAGTTATCTTTAAGCTTTCACTAAATCCTTGTCTTCATAAAAACATAGGCAAGGTAATAGTGCTATCTTGACACTTTTCACTTTCAATCTCCCCCTTGTTGATGATGACAAACTCCACACTAAATTTTGTTTTGATGCATAGCTTGAAGATGGTCATAGAACGTATGGTTGTTGATTTCAAAGTTAAAAGCGCATAGCTAGACAACTGAAGCTGAATTTTATTTACAACCTGCACACATCAAACAATAAAGCAACATTTCTCCCCTTTTGACATTATTAGAAAGATAAACTAATGAATTTTGGTCAAAAGTAAGAAGAGTTATGAAATGAAATCAAACTGTAATTAATCAATTAATATTGGGAATATAATTAATCAACCAGTTGAAGGAAAAATTGAACATGTGCGCATGTTGATTAGCTTTTAATCTATTAAATGAACATGTTAATCGATTAAACTGACAGAATATAGTAATTGGACAAATGTAATGGCATGGAAGGTTATACAAGAACTAATCACGCATGGAAGGATCGGGCATATTTATTATAGCATTCAAGAAGAAGGCTCAATCAAACATAAGAGATGCATATAACCAATCATGATCAAGTACCATTAAACATAT
>NC_032012.1:13159584-13174186 GCF_001865875.1 Lupinus angustifolius
CAATCCAAAAAGCATAAGAGAAAATATCTTTCAAAAGTACAAAGCAACAAAAATCCTAAAAATTAGCCATATAGAAGAACTAAACCTAAGGCAATCTAGGGTCTAAGGTCTTCTAATCTAGGGATACGGAGGAAGGTCTCCGTCATCAGGAAGTGTCAGACTACTATCACCCTGGATGAGAAAACTCAACTTTTCAAATTCTGCACAAAACCTCTCATTATGTGCCTCAGCAGTATTCTGAAGAAAGATCCTCAAAGCCTGATAGTGGTTATCAATGTAGGCGACCTGATGTTCCTGAAATTGCTCCAAGTCTGTATGGCAGGAGTCCTTCAGAGACTGAAAATGTAGATCCATTCTATTATCCAGCCTTTACTCCATGGCATCCAATTGAGCTAATCCAAAGGATGGTTCCAACGGCGCGTTTCCAGTCGTCTCCCCATGAGTTCCTACATTAGGCTGATCTGTTCGAGCCTGATCCTCATCATCATATAGATCCAAATCCACGGTAGTGTAATCCTCTTGGTATTGCTATGTACTTCCATACTTGCAGATACCCATCTTGTGGATTTGGCTTTCACCAACAAGGTGATCTTTATCAGAAGTCTCCATGATAATGGTGTCAGATACATCAATATGCAGATAATCAATGATCCTCAAAATGAATATACTGTAGGGAATCAACTTGTATTGCAAGGTAGAAACATTATACATGACCCTCGAGATCTCCTCATGCCAATTAATCATAATATTTTCCTTAACAACATAAATGAATTTCAAATCATTAACAGTAGGTTGTACATGATTTGTGTTCCTCTAAACTAAAATATAGGCTATTAGATAGTGAAGCAATCTATTCTTTACAGATAATGAACTGACTTTTGTTAGTTCTCCTAGGATATAAAGATGGGGTCCTCTCAAACAAGATTTGTAAACCTCAGCAGCATCGAAATTCGTAAGTCATTCACAATCACCTAGGCTAGCACCATTAGTGGATAAGCCACCCACATTCATAAAGATATCACTATCCATCTCAAATAAATTTCCAGAAACCATGGACCAATACTTGCCATACTTATATCGAAAGTTGGCATAAAATTCTCTAATTAGAGCGGGGTACAGATTTCTTGTTATTCCAGAAATATGATATCTCCCCGAGCTTGCATACCTTGCTGAAATTCAAAATTTTGTTTCGCCATCTAGGTTAGATCAGCATACCTTATGTGGGTTGGTTTCCTTCCCTGAAACTTTGACAACCGAGTCTCGTGAAGTATGCGAGAGTAGTAGGGATCTCCATAGTCGTACCTCACACTCAGATTCGAAGATGAAGCCGTATGAGGCCTACGAGTGCATTGAGCAGTTGTCTTGAACCTCTTCAAACGTCCACTTTCCATTTTTGAGTGAAAACCGTGAGTTTATGAGAAGAGAAGAAGGATAAGGGAGGGAACCTCAGCTTAGGGTTTGGAATTGGGAATGGGGTTTCTTCGAAGATTTGAGAGAAAGTGAGATAAAATGAGGTGCAATATGGGTATAGGTGAGGTTTAATTCTTCTCTTAAGCTAAGAATATGAATTTTGATGTTGCTTCTGAGATTTAGAGAGAAAATGAGGAAGAGAGGGTTTGAAAAAAATGGCAAAAACGCTATTGTTTCTAATTTACTGTTGTCGTTAATCGATTAAGAGTTGTATTTAATCGATTAATCATAGTTAAAATTCCATATTTTCAAATAAATGAGTCCAAGTAATCGATTAAAGTAGGATGTTAACCGATTAAATTTTGTGAAAAATAAAATGTTTGCTACTGGAACTAATTTTAATAGATTAAGAATTATTGTTAATCGATTAACTAGCATCAGATTTGTAAAAACAAGAGGTTTTTGAGTTTTAAAAGCATGCAAAGATTTCTAACATATATCAAGCAAATTTTGAATCAAACTCACAAACATATAGAATTTATCATGCTAGATCATGAGTTATATTAGGAATATAATGCATTCAACAAATATTCATTTTGAAGCATATAAGACATTTAACATGTGAAGCACATAATAAAGTTTAGACGATTTTAATCAAGATAATTTTCATCAAGGATTCCAAGTTCTCTTTTAAGAACATAGAAATTACCTCGTGAGAGGGGCTTGGTGAAAATATCAGCCAATTGCTTAGTAGTTTCAACAAATTCAAGCATACAATCGCCTTTTTGTACATGGTCATGCAAGGAATGCTATCTAATTTCTATATGCTTGTTCTCGAATGCAAAATGGGATTCTTGATGGCACTTGTATTATCACATTTTATAGGGATCTTTTCTAAATTAAGTCCTTAAGTTGCTGCTTCATCCATAGGATTTGAGCGCAACACACACTGGCGGCAATTTATTCCGCTTCGGCGATGGACAAAGCAACACACGCTTGGTTTTTACTGTGCCATACAACTTAGGAACTGCCTAGTAAGTGACAAGTCTCATTAGTGCTCTTCCTATCCAACTTACATCCCAATAAATTGGAATTGGAATATCCTACCAAGGATAATGAGGTATCCCTAGGATAACATAATCCCATATTAATTGTTCCTTTTAAATATCTCATGATGCGTTTAACAGCAGTATAATGTGAATCTTTAGGAAATGCTTGAAATCTAGCACACAAAAAAACACTAAACATAATATCCGGGCGGCTCGCAATTAAATATAATAATGAGTCGATAATCCGTCGATACTTGGTTACCTCGATTGCTTTTACCATTTCATCTTTGTCTAGATAGCAAGCGGGCCCCATAGGTGTTGAAGCTTCTTTACACTTTTCCATGTTGAACTTTTTCAGTAACTCCTTGTAGTATTTCGATTGATGCATGAAGATGCCACTTTCCATTTGTTTGACTTGTAATCCAAGGAAGACGGTAGCTCCTCCATCATCGACATCTCAAATTCTCCCTGCATCGTCTCAGAAAATTCTTTACAAAGAATGCCATTAGTAGATCCAAATATTATATCATCAACATATATTTGAACTAATAATACATGATCACCTAATCTACGGATAAAGAGGGTAGTATCAACCTTACCCATCACGAACCCTTTTTCCAAAAGGAAAGAGCTCAATCTATCATACCAAGCTATAGGAGCTTGTTTCAGGCCACAAAGGGCCTTCTTGAGCTTATATACATGGTTTAGATATTTAAAATTTTCAAATTCGGGAGGTTGATCAACATATACCTCCTTCTGAATGTAGCCACTCAAGAAGGCGCTCTTGACATTCAGTTGAAAGAGCTTAAAGTTCATAATCGATGCAAAGGATAGAAGCATCCTAATGGCTTCTAATCTGGCTACAGGAGCGTAGGTCTCATCATAATTGATGCCTTCCCCCTGGTTGTTTGGCCACTAAGCGTGCTTTATTTCTTATGGTCAAGCCAGATTCATCTAATTTGTTATGAAAGACCCATCTAGTACCAATCACTGAATGTTCTTTAGGTTTAGGGACCAAGTCCCATACGTTATTACGCTTGAACTGGTTTAGCTCTTCTTGCATAGCTATACCCCAATGCACATCCTCAATGGCCTCATCGATGGTCTTTGGCTCGATTTAAGATACAAAAGTAACAAAGTTACAAAAATTACGTAAAGAGCTACGTGTTACCACCCCTATAGTTATATCACGTATAACTTTGTCGAGTGGATGATCCTTCTTGGTTTTCCACGCGATTGGCAGGTCCTGATGCTCATCTTGGTCAATTTGCTCTAATTCTTCTTCTTTGTGTTGGTCCTTGTTGTGGATATCACATTCTTTTTAGCAAAAGAGTTTTTCACTTGTTTACATTTTTGACAAGTATCACAAGTTTCCTGAGTTTTAAAATCCAGTTTTGGTAGCCCATCAACCAAATTATTTTTAGACAATTTATCTAGATGATTTACATGAATATGAGTGACGCGCCTATGCCATAGCCATATGTCATTCTCTTTAGATATAAAACATTTTGAAAATAGAGTAGCGACATCCTCCAGGTTAACCATATAGATATTATTAATACGATATCCGACAAACTTAACTTTATTAGATATATTGTCATGAATTATACAACATTCAGAATCAAAAGATACACGATTACCTTTATTGAAGAGTTCGTTGATACTCAAGAGACTGTGTTCCAGGCCTTCAACATATAGCACATTCTCGATAACTGCCTGATTTGTGTAGCCAATTGTTCCGGTGCCAAGTATCTTTCCTTTGTTATTGTCTCCATACGTGACAAACTCTTTTTCTTTCAAGATAGATCTAGGACTTTTGATCTATCACCCGTCATATGTCTCGAGCATCCACTATCAAGATACCAATGTTGTCCAGGTGCTCGTAGACATTCCCGCAAAATAGATCACTTGCTTTTTTCAGGTACCCAATTTATATTGGGTCCTTTTCTGTTATTAACCAGGGAGTCATCTCCTTTTTTCAGCCAGGCATATACACCACTAGGTATACCAAACTTCCTGATATAACAAGAGTAGAAAGTGTGGCCATGTGTGCCACAATAAAAGCATGTAGGAACCTTCTTATTATAAAATTTCTTATTAGGCCAATTAATAGGTCTCATATATGGTCTTCTCCTACGCATAGGGAGAATATATCCTAGTCCGGTATGGTCACCAATGTTTCAAGTTTGGCTAAGCATAGTGTCCAACATGTTTTGATTCTCTGTGAGTTTTGTGAGTTTTTCATTTAAGTCTCAAATTTTCATTTTTCAAAGTCTCACAAGAGTCACAGATAGTTGATTGACATAAATTATCATTAGAGCAATTGCGTGCATTACAAGAATATATCAGATCTAATATTTCATTTTCTAGTTTTAGTTCATCAAATTCTTTCTTTAATGAAACTATTTTCTGTTCATTTAGAGGGATTACTCTTTTTCTATCAGAACTAATCCTAGCTAATTTCTTTAATTCATCATGCAATTCGACATAAGCATTATATAAGTTCTCATAAGAAGATGAATCATCAGATGAAATAGATGAGGTGTCAGAATATACCTCGTTGTTTACTTCTTTTGAATTTGAGCAACAAGCATCATCTGTTCTGGTCATTCAACATGGCTTGGTTGTTTTCTCTTCAACTGAGGTGCTCGATGTCGTATCCTCCTCTGGTACGTCCTATACAATGTAGATCTTCTTTGACTTGAAGTCCCGAGGAGTGCTCTTCGTTGAATCAACCTTCTTAAGGTAAGTAGGACATTGAAACCTCATGTGTCCTAGCTTACCACACTCATGGCAACTGATGCGCTCTTTGTTACCCTTGCCTTTTCTAGTTGACTCATGCGTTGTTTTTCTGGAAACATTTAAAGCCTCCTTTCTTTAGGAATTTCCCGAATTTTCATACGAGAAGGCTCAAAGCTTCATCATCCATATCTGAATCGGACTCATCATCTTCTTTCTCTTATGTAGATTGAGACATTTTTGCTTTGAGAGATATACTTTTCTTTTTGCAGTTTGATTTTTCGTGCATCGCCAGGCGTCCAAGCTCCATCTCGTGCTCTTGAAGCTTTCCAAATAATGTCGTCAAAGGCATGGAGTCAAGGTCCTTGGATTTCATAATAGCTATAACTTTAGGTTGCCATCTCCTATCAAGACAACGTAAAACTTTATTAGTAAGTTCTCCTTTGGTAAAATATTTATCTACAACAACTAAGTGGTTTACTATAAGAGTGAATCGTTTTTGAATGTCACTGATAGATTCATTGGGTAACATACGAAACAACTCATACTCATGTGTCAGGGTATTCAACTTGGCACGTTTGACTTTGCTAGTCCCTTCGTGAGTCACTTGTAAAGTGTCCCATATATCCTTGGCACTTTGACATTGCGAAACCCGAAATAAGTCATCATATGATAGGGCCGATGTGATGATCTTTTTAGCATGTAGGTTGTATTGAACCTTTTTATGTTCATCATCGGTCCAATGACTTTTTGGTTTTTCTTTCGGTTCATCGTCCTCTAAATGTTATGGAACGAAAGGCCCGTTGACTACAGATTCCCAAATATTCGAGTCAATGGCTTCTATGAAGATTTTCATGCGGACTTTCCAGTAGGCATACCCTTCGCCACTGAATACGAGAGGACGGTTAATGGATGTGCCATCACCACCAAAGGGGTTGGTGGAACCCATTTGATTTCCCTTAAGGATCACACGTATGCGGTTGAGCTAGCATGTCATACTAGCTCTGATACCACTAGTTAGGTATCAGTGACAGAATACACCTACAAAGGGGGATGAATAGGTGTCGCGGTTCCCAAATACCACTTTTTGCACCAAAGCCCTATTCTGGAAAACGCTCAGTTAATAGATTAACTCACAAGCTTAATTGTTTAAATCGCACAAAATATACAGTTGTTGAATGGCTTGATTGCACAACCACTCACTGATTTTAAAGAAATGATATAGAAGATATATTTGAACATAATTAATCACTATATGGCAGAATCACAACATTTAAGTTCTCAGCTAAAATAGGAAATTAAAACAACTTGAAAAAGTAAAGAGACAAGGGTAAGAAACAGCCGGTAATAAGGATTTTATACAGGTTCGTTTTGCGGATCACTGCAAAACTACATCTAGTCCTCCCCTTTCGATCCTGGGAGATTTTCTTCACTAAAACTGAAACAAACGTATATTACATACACACTTCCAATTACATGACCATAGATATTACCTTCTTGAATTTCTAGAACCCCTACCTTGGTTTGACTACTCTGATCACCTAGGAAAACCTTTCCTATGATCCAGCCCCAACCAAGAGTATATTCTAAACTCAAGACCTCTAAGTCTTGATGAAGACTCACAGAATCTCGTTGGTGGTAGGACACCAGGAGACAAATTTCCTTATCACAAACACAACACAAAATAAGAGTATTATGAAGCACAATATGGCTCAATTGTTACAATTAAAGACCAACTATAAACCCTATACAAATATCACAAATTATCAAGAATAAGTATAATATCATAATCATGCAGAAACATGTAATTTCTACCCTACGAAATCTCTAAAAGAAATGAAATAATCATGCAAGAAAAGATAGAATGATGAACACATTTAATCACATGCGATTGGATGATTTTTTAATCCCTAAGCAAAATACTATCTCATATGCAATTCTCTCTGCCTATATGACATATAATGAGCACAAAAATATGCAACTTAGAAATTCTAAAAATGAATGAATTAATGTATGAAGCATGGTGTAAAAACCTAGTTTATATGGAAAAGTTGTTAGACGCCTAGTTAATCGATTAAGTGCCCTTTTAATTGATTAACGGGCAGTTGAGAATAACTAAATTCTATTTTTTAGTTATCTATTAAAACTGATTCCACGTTAATCGATTAACGCCTTGCTTAATCAATTAACTGATATATTTTCAGCTAAGAGATTAAATGGTAAACTACCTATATATCATGATTATCAACTATACATGTTTTACCATTATGTTATGCCTAAGATGCACAAATAACATGTATGACCATTGAATGAACATATAATAATCTAGATGGCATGTCTCATGTAAATGATATGATAGTTTTTAGGACTTGTGAGATTTGCATCTACGTTTACCTAACTTAGACTCAATAACTAAGACACATATCTAAGACTACTAATGGTTACTCTATTTATGACTCTAGTCTAGACATGAAGCTCTTGAGTCTTTGGCATGTTGATTTGTTGAGTTGTCTTTAAGCTATCACTAAATCCTTGTCTTCATCAAAACATAGGCAAGCTAATAGTGTTATCTTGACACTTTGCACTTTCACCTTCTTGAATGACTATATTCAAGTGGAAGTATATATTAATCAATCGCCCAGCTTTGAAAGTCATAAATACCATAATCATGTTTATAAACTCAAAAAGGCGTTATATGGTCCAAAACAAGCTCCTAGAGCTTGGTATGATAGATTGAGTAGTTTTCTATTTGAAAAGGGATTTGTAAGGGGCAAATTTGACACAACACTCTTAATATTAAAATCATAAAATAATATCTTGTCAGTTCAGATTTACGTAGATAATATAATATTTGGTTCTACTAACGACTTACTTTGTAAAGAGTTTTTTGGTCTAATGAAAGGCTAGTATGAAATGTCAATGATTGGAGAGCTGAATTCTTCCTATGATTACAAATAATGCGTATGAGCAGCGAGACATTCATTCATCAAATGAAATATTGCAAGGAACTACAGCAAAAGTTTGAGATGGATAAGTGCAAAGAAGCAACAACACCTATGGCATCACCCTGCTATATCGATAAGGATGATAAAGGTAAAGCTATAGAGGTAACAAAATATCGAGGCATAATTGGTTCATTGCTTTATCTAACTGCTAGTCACCTCAATTTCATGTTTAGTGTATGCATGTGCACGAGATACCAAGCTTCACATAAGGAATCTCACTTTAGTGTTGTAAAAAGTATTATGAATTAACTAAAAGGAACATTGCCTATGGGCTTATGGTATCCTAGGGATGTCTCATTGTCCTTGATAGGATATTCTGACTCCGACTTCGCAGGATGTATGTTAAACCGGAAAAGTACTAATGACACTTGCCATCTACTGGGAAGCACCTTAGTATATTGGCATAGTAACAAACAAGCATGTGTTGCTTTATCTAGCGCCAAAGAGGAATATATTTTCGGTGGCGTGTGTTGTGCTCAGATATTATGGATGAAGCATCAACTATTAAACTTTGGTTTAAAACATATGAAAATACCAATAAAATGTGATAATACTAGTGCCATGAATCTATCAAAGAACCCCATTCTACATTCTAGAACTAAGCATATTGAAATTAGACTTCACTTTTTAAGAGATCATGTTCAAAAAGGTGATTGTATTCTTGAATTTGTTGAAACCTAAAAGCAATTGGCAGATATTTTCACCAAGCCCCTTCCACGGGATACATTCTTTGTGTTACGCAGAGAACTTGGCATATTTGATGAAAAATATCTTAACTAATTTTATTTAGGGTGTTTTATGCCTTTTCTTGATCTTTAATATATGCTTATATGTTATATATGTTGTGAATGCATGTTTCTTATGCTTAAACTGATTTCATAATTGTTTTTATGCTTCTTTAGTGTGTCATACACCTTTTAGGTTAGTATCTTAGGTATAGTATTTTTGCATACTCTAGAAATCTCTAAAATGCTCTAAAATTTGTGTTAGTTCTGTCCTTAATCGATTGTTCTATGTTTTAATCGATTAATTTGCGTTCTAGTAACCAGAAAATAAATTTTCATCTTGATTTAATCGATTAACAAGTTGCTTAAACGATTGCATAGGCTCAAATTTCTGAAAATTTGAAAATTTTAAATTGATTAACCACTGCTCTTAATCGATTAAGGACAACAGTATATCATATTCAAGTGTCATTATGGCTCATTTCAAAATAGAACCCTAAATCCCCTTTGCGTCCCCCCTTTTGAATCTTTTCTCAAATTGAGTGTTCTTAACCTAATCAATAGCAAATCTGAATCCTATCACACATTTCCATTTTCCTACAATCCTCAATTTCTACTAAATATGAAATTATAACCTTTTCCTGAATTTTTAGAAACCCTAAATCTGAAAACTCATAAAATTGATTATTCAATCGATTAATCATCATTATACCTGAAAAACATGAGTGAACCACGACCAAGGAGAGTGCAAACCACTACAAAGCGTCCTCGACGTATGGAAAAAGGTTTTTCTTCCACTCCAGGTGGAAGAAAGGACCGTGGTGATCCTTATTATTCTATGATCCTTCAAGAAGCTCATCTAGCGAAGTTCCAAGGATGAAAACAAACATACATTCGATATGTAGATGATGCATGGCTAGTCGAACAAGGATTTGAGTTCCCACATGGATTAGAAACCCAAGGAGCAAAAAAGTTTTCGAAATTAAGAGGTAAAATTCATCCATCACTCATTAGGGGATTCTATAGTAATTTTAGGTATAAGGATGGGATTTATGCATCAATGGTAATGGGAAAAATGACAGTTTTGCATGAGGAATTATTTTTGGATTTTGGAGGACTATCAAGTGATGAATCTATGCTAGAGATTGAAAAACTAAGTTATGGAACTAATTTGATGCTATTGAAATGTATAAGTCATGCTTAAGAGGACCTTGATTTTATGCACAACAAGAATGGACCAAGGCTGGGTCATTATCCGTTGAAAACCAACTCTTGCATTATCTAATTGTGTATATTTTTAGTTCAAAGAAACACCAACAATGCTCAACCGACCATCAATTATCACAAGCTAATGTTTGCCACAAGTGAAGGTATTGCGATAAACTAGCCTGCGGAAATCTTAAAGGTTATGAATGGAAAAACTTCTTCTTCATCAAGGTTGCTTGCTTATGGGATTTTCATCACCCATGTGATTGATTATTATGATATCGACATGTCAGATATGGACACGATGACGACAAATTCCCAAGAGCACCTTGTCGGTGACAACCTTATTCACAAGATGCGCATATAGAAGTATGGTACTGTATGGAAATATCAAGAGGATCATAATGCCAATATTAATGAAGACTTACCTGATGAAGACATTGCTGAAAATCCTAGTGAGCCAAACCCCAAACAACCACAAGCTAAGGCAAATGTTGAGCCTCAAGAACCATCTTTTGGGCTAGCACACTTGGATGCTATGGACCAGTGCATAAATGTGTGAATTGATGGCCATTTTCAGCCTTTGAGAGACTCTATGGTGGCTGAGTTTTAGTGACGACAAGAGAGGTTAACCATGGATCTAGACCGCATCATCTTCATTGTGCACACCACACATGGCTACTCATCACCATAACCACCTCAGGAATAGCCTAAATAGGATTGTCTAGAGTCTAGGGTGTGTGAGTATGCTTTGAGATTGTATTTTCATATTTGGTTGTAATATGTTTTGAACTTCTTATGTACTTCACGCACTTGCTTTGTAATTTCTCATAATTTTGTTATTAACTTTGGTTATGTATGAATTATTGTGTGATCTTTTGACTATATCGATCTCGTGTACTCTCTTACTTGAATGGTTAATAGATGTTTTATGTGCATTATACTATATATCATTAATCATTTTGTGCTAACTTCTATAATTACACAAACTTGGATATATCGCACAATTTATTTCTGCCATAATATGATTTTATTATGTATAATTGATTAACTACATGCAAATAATCGATTAATGACATGAACTATGAACTTGTTTAATTCTTTTTAAAACTCCTTAATCGATTATCCTTGATTACTTAATCGATTAAGACAAGTAAAAAAATTTAAAATCTTTCCTTGTTTTTGGGTGTTATTATCATCTAATATCATAACTTTTTTATCATGGAGGTTGTATTGAGCATCCGCAATTAATCTTGAAGTGCTACCCTTGTATCACCTCTTACATGGATTGAGGGGGAGAACAAAGTGAGGAGGAGCAGTGCATTCTGATTCAACCATTCTAAACATGTACTGTCCAACATCAAACCAATCAAACAAGATTTGTTTAGTTTGTCATCATAAAAAAAAAGAGACTAAAATGGAAAATAGTCAAAGGATGCCATCATGATTGACCTATTTAGTTTTGATTAAGACAAAGAGTTAAATGGAAGCTTGAAGATGTGGACATCACAACAAACAATATGCCAAATACTCAAAGGTCAAAGTCTTAGACTTAGGATTATTTTATGATTCTAGAAGTCATAAGATGTTTGCCTAGTGTTGCGTTTAGGTTAGGTAAACCCTAGATGGAAGTATCACAAGAGTCTAAAATGAAATTCATATCAATTGAGGCATTACATCTAAATATATATATATATATATAATAAGTAAGAATCATGCATTTGCATTAGGCATACATGGTATTTGTTCATAAAAGAATCATCTATTTCAAAATCATGTGTTGCATGTTCTTTCATCATAGAGATTGCTTACCATGCATTAGGGAAAACCAATTTCATATATATTAATCAATTAACATGATTGATAATCAATTATATCTTGTTGAATTTCGTTACTCGATTAAGGATTGGTGTAATTTATTAAAAGGAGTTACAGTAGCTAACCTCCTAGGATTTCTGGCTTATTAATCATTTAAAGAGATTGATAATCGATTAATCCTTAACTAAAAAACTATTTTTCATAAGCACGTTAATCGAATAAGTAGGTACATAATCGATTAACATCCGTTAAAGTCATTTTCATATAAAATTGTTATTTTATCTAATGTGCATAATTTTATAACTTTCATTTTTATATTGAGAGAAAAAGAAAACTCAAGATTCTCATAGCTGAATTTTCAAAGCATCTTGCTTATCTATGAAGATTTCTTGCATAGATTTCTAAGAAAGAAAATAGATAAATAATTTTAATTGTGTTATTATTTTCATTCATTTGAAAAAACCTGTATAAACTTCACATTTAGTTTTAGGTTGCTTGTGAGATTTCTATAGATTGTTGTATAGTCGATATCAGAGTTTTATCCATGCATTAAGTGTGAAAAAAACTTGGCTAATTTCTTGAATCACAGGGATTGTTCGGGTGATATGTTAGTATCATCACATTACATAAATGGTTGTCTTCGCGGAGCAGGACGTCTTGGATCGAGCGGTACTTTGGCTGGGTCCAGAATTGCAAACAGTATGGTATCCTAGTAGGCGTATAGTATGCTCAAACCGAGCATGTAGGCTCAACGGGTTGAAGAAGGAAGTTCTTGTTAGGTGTATTGGAATAGTGCTTTTAATCAAACATATGTTTCTAATAGTGAAGAAAACTCCCCAAAGATCAGAAGTGGAGGCCTATATGTAGTGTGTATGTGGACCCACAAACGAATCAGGATAAAAATCCTTGAGCACTTTCACTTTCCGTATCTCTTTTATGATTTCGTGTTTATTGATTTATGTTTTGTTTGATTTCTGTGATTTGTGCTAAGTGTTAATAATCTAAGTGTAATGAAGAATCAATTTAGGGTAGTAATTACTAGTAATCATCAATGTTTTCATTGCGAGAAAATCTGTTTTCCAAAGATATCAAGATTCGACATACATAATCGATTAATCAAACTGTGCATAATCGATTAACACTGATAATAATCGATTTAGTGTTGCAGCTTTTTATTCTATGCATAAATTGGAAAAGCAGGACTAGTGTCGCTACACCTATTCACCTCCCCTCTATTTGTGTTTTACCTTGCTGGTACCCAACACGATACACAATTACCATTGCTCGATTAAGAAAAAGATTTTATAATTTTCCTTATTGTTTAATCGATTAACTATAGATTTAATTGATTAAATGTTTCTACATATAATCAATTATCTCAAGAACGTAATTGATTATTCAGTTCTCGTTCTTTGAAAAATAGTGTTCTTTGATTTCCAAGATTATCAAGATTCAACTAAATATATATGCAATCTTACAGATGATAATACACTGTTAATGCACATAAAAGAATATGCAAATAACACAGAATAATATGCATGTCAAGTTAATTAAATCATGTAATACGTAAATGTAAAGAGTTAATGGTTAAGAAGAATGAGACACCAATTTTATCTTGGTTCGTTTGCTTGTCCATGTACAAACTACATTCAGGCCTCCCCATATGATCTCGGGACATTTTTCTTTACTATTGAAACCAATGTATTTAAAAACACACTTTCCAATTTGACACTTCTACAAGCACTCCTTTCTTTAACTCTAAGCCAAGCAATGTGATTTGACCTACTCTTTCCTCTTTCGGATACCTCACGTACTCATGATTTGACCTACTCTTTCTTCTTTCGGATACCTCACCTACTCGTGTCCTAACCCATTCTTGCTTCTTTTCAAGACCCTTGTATATGCGGTTAAGAAAAAAACCTAACCGCATCCAGGATTTTCCCAAACCAATTCTCTATCAATGGTGATACTGATAAGTGCCAAACATACCTAAATTTCATACACTTTTATGGCACTTATCTTAAGCATAATTGAGAAAAACCAACTTAAAACAATACTTTTTGGATAAAATATCACAATCTTGTATATTTGTGTTTGTATTTCTTTTTAATGTGTTTTGTTGGATTTAGAAAGAAAAATAAAAGAGAATAAAGAGTGATGGTCCAAGAAGAAAAATAAGTCAAACTTAAGGTGCTCAAGCAGGCAGCTGAGCATGGACCAAGCTACAAAAATTCATTTTGTAATCTCATTTGGAACTTAAAGTATCTAATCATTGGATGGATGGCTCATGCTCCTAACAATTTCATTTGAAAGTTAGTTATGTACTTCTTCTTCTTCTTTTATTCTCAATTTGAATTTTAATCATTCAAGTTGGTGTTTTGGGTAATTTTATTTGTTTGAGGAGTTCTTAATGCTCTTTTTAGATTGATCACCTAAAAACCGATTTCAAGTCATGAAAAATTACTTTTTCTCAAACACTTAACAAATAAACTAAGAAGTAGTTGTACTACTTAGTTTATTTTCCAAGTTAAGCATGCTTTTCTTAAGATCTTATATTCATTACTACTTCAATATTAGAGTAGCCAAGATTAGGGTGTGACAACCTAGTCTATTTGTGGATGTAACATTGTTTAGTAATAAATATAAGTGA
>NC_032012.1:13174286-13176981 GCF_001865875.1 Lupinus angustifolius
CTAAAAGGAGGATTTCAGACCTTGGTGTTTGGAGTTAATCAAAGTAAAACATAAGAACTTGTCTAAGTAGTTCATATACATAAGAAGTTGAGAAATACTTTCATCATTCAAAATGATCTTGTCTCCTCAAGAATTTGTTAATATTTAGTTTATTTTTCTTGTTAATTGTTTGTATGCAATTCAACTCAAAACAAGACCAAAATATGTTTACTCATTATTTGTGCATTGACATATTCATATGATTCATTCTATTTCTTTGTGGTTCGATATAACCCTATACTCTACTACAATTGAATCTTGAAAGAGGTGTAAATTGTAAAATAGTAAAGTGTTATCAATAAATTTATTTGTTGAAACACCTTTAAATATACAAAAGTGTTGAAAATAACTTACTAACTTTTATTTATTGTTATTTACATTCCGCAATTTATTTATTCTTTAATACCAACCTTCCTTAAGGAAGAAGTTTGGTTTGTTAATAAAAGGAACCCGAAAGGGAGTAAATAAATAAAGGTCACTTAACTTTATTATTCTTTTGTTCTTTATTTATTTATTTGTTTCTAACAACTAACTATTCATCACTTTTGTACATTAGAATACCATTAAACCGGTGTTGAAATTTATTCTACAAAACTAAGATGGTATTCAAAGGTACTAAATAATCATGTAATAGGGGATTACTTTGATACCATTGTACCAGTGTTAAAATTTATTCTAACACAGCCGAGATGAGGCAAAGAAGGAATAACTTATTCACATGATTATTAGAAGTAAGTTGTAACTGGAATATTCTTGAAACCATTATATTGGCATTGGAATTTATTCTAACAAAGTCGAGATGGCGAAAAAAGAATAAAACTGAGTTCACTTACTTAACCAAATAAAGAAAACACACCGAAGAGAAAACTTCCTTTCAACAAATTGGTGTCGTTGTCGGGGACAATTTGTTTAGGGGGAAAACCTCTCAAAAGCTCTTTCAACATATACTAAATATACCAAGAGAATATGTTTATGTCAACATCTAAACTAATCAAGTTGATGCACCTAGATGTGTTGAATATATACTCTTCTAGAATCTAAGAACCCTTTTACAAGTCTCACAAACTCATAATATAGAAATGTTGAAAATGCTAGAATGCATCAATGAGCATATTGTATATGCAAACATGCATCACATAGATTATGATGAAGACAAAGGTTGATGAAAGATAGAGTTTGATAAAGATAAATATCGACACCAAGATTGAATATCAAGGACAAGCTTGAAGGGATGAACAAATCAACAAACAACAAAGTCAAGACTCAAGATTCACACAAGACAAAGCATTCAAGAAGATCAAGAGACTAAGTATTTTTATATCTTAATTAGGTCTTAAGATGTTTTCTTAGAAAGAGTATAGGCTAAGATGAACCCTAATGGAAGTCTCACAAGCTAAAAACAATCATATCTAAAATGAGACTTACATGCATACATACATGATTTACATGCACACGCATACATACATGATCATATGATTTTGATGCATTTAAAAGGAGTTTAAAATCATACATTATTCAAAGTCATGCATCATACTTTTACAAGTCATGTAGGAGGTTCATATCACATTGAAATATCTTTTCGAAAAACTTTTAATAGATTAAGAGTTATTGTAATCGATTAAGCATTAAAATCATTGGAATTTGTTAATCGATTAAGTATGGGTTTAATCGGTTAAGGGTTGTTGCAATTTCTTGTTTCATGTATTTTAAAGAATCGTTAATTGATTAAATTTAGTGATAATCGATTATATAGAGCAGAAAACATAATTGTATATTAACCCAAGATTTTCTTATTGCTTCATAATATACATATCATAGAGGTTAGAACACACATGAAAAATCTAGAGTTTTCACATAGTTCTAAAAATCATTGTTCTTCCACTTTCTTATCTTTAGAGAGATTTTCGAAGTGTTTTTTTGAAAAAGAAAAAAAGGGAGAATCTTTATAAAGATTTCCAACGAGCTTGATTGTCATATATTTTGTAAAGAAACCTTGAATCTCACATTTTCTATATTTTATTTGTGTGAGATTTGAAGAAGGGTTCTTAGACTCTAAAAGAGTGAATATTCTGCATACATAGGTGCATCAATAACTTGAAACATTTAGACAAGGTATAAACATATTCTCTTGGTGTGTTCAGTATCACCATTGAAATAGAATTGGTTCGGGAAAATCCTAGATGAGGTTAGGTATTAGTGATTGTCTTCACAAGGCAAGAAGTCCTAGGTAGAGCGAGAAATCGGCTAGGGCCAGAATCGTGAACGGTGTGGTATCCTAGTAGGCGAGTTGAGTGGTCAAATCGGGTTTAGGGCTCAACGGATCTAAGAAGTTGACATGATTTACTTAACTTGACATGCATATTATTCTGAGTTATTTGCATATTTTGTTCTATGCATTTACTAATCTTAATCATCTATACGAGTGCATATGAGTTTAGTTAAATCTTGGTACTCTTGGAGATTAAAGAAAACTATTTTTCATAGAACAAGAACTAAATAATCGATTAGGTTCTTTAGTTAATTGATTATCTACAGAATGAGTTAATTGATTATCTGCAGAATGAGTTAATCGATTAAATAGTGAGTGAATTTGTAAAAGATGTTTGTTAATCAAGAAAGGGTAACTCTACACCATATCACCTATTCACCCCCCCCC
>NC_032012.1:13176988-13184094 GCF_001865875.1 Lupinus angustifolius
CCCTCTAGGTGAGTTACAGAGCCCTTGGGACCCAACAAATGTGAGATGCAAGGTTTCTTTGCAAGATTAGACAATACGCTTCTTTGAAAATATTTTTAAATATTCCTAAAGATTCTTCCTTTTCTCTCTTTTTCAAAAACACTTTGAAAATCTCTCTTTTGATATGAAAGTGTATGAACAATGTCATTTTCGAAAATTGTGTATCTTCTATGTTATATGCAAAATGGAAAAAACTTGGGTTAATATACAATTCTGTTTTCTAGTGTAGGTAATCAATTATCACTTATTCTAATTGGTTATCGATTCTTTAAAATTCAAGAAACCAGAAACTACAACTAACATTAATCGATTAAACCCATACTTAATCATTTAATGGGTTCCAAATTTTTCATTGCTTAATCGATTAAAATAACTCTTAATCGAATAATGTGTTTTCGAAAAAGATATTTCAATGTGATATGAACCTCCTACATGATTTGTAAAAATATGATGCATGACTTTGAATGATTTATGTTTTCAAACTCTTTTAAATGCATCAAAATCATATGATCATGTATTTATGCATGTGTATGAAAATCATGTATATAAGCATGTAAGTCTCATTTTAGTTATGATCGATTTTAAGTTGTGAGACTTTCATTAAGGTTCATCCTAGCCTAGACTCTTTCTAAGCAAACATCTTAAGACCTGGTAAAGATATAACAATACTTGACCTCTAGATCTTCTTGAATGTTTGAGCTTTAGTGAACTTGAGTCTTGACTTTTGACTTTGTTGTTTGTTGATTTGTTCATGCCTTCAAGCTTGTACTTTATATTCAACATTGTTCCTTCACTTTGTTGTTACTCTTTTATCTTCATCAATATTTGTTGTCGATCTTTGTCGGTTCACCAAACTTTGTCTTTATCAAAATCCATGTGATGCATGCTTGCATATACGATCTACTCATTGATGCATGCTTGCATTTTCAAGGTTTACCTCATGTGTTATATCTTCAAACCCCTTTCATCAAATTTGTCTTGTACTTCCTCACCAAATTGAAATTCGAGCAACCTCGTTCCATTTCCATAATTTCTCTTATCTTCTAACCCATCAATTCCTCTTCAAATCACTTACCAAATTTAACCCCTTTTGAAACCCCAACTTTGTTTCTACTCTTAGTCGATTATCCATCCTATATTCTGCCGAAATGAATCAAGAAAGATTGGAGAGTGAAACACAGAACTGGGATCAACCATCCTAGGTGTGTGACAAATTTGAATAATGGTGGTTCATCTTTCAGTCTTGGGCATAATTCCAATATTGGTCGGGAACCCTTTTATGCTTCTACTCTTCAAGAAGAATGGTTGACTAAATTTGTTGGGCGTAAACCCGCTTACATCAGGTATGTCGATATGGCATGAACGGTGGAGTAAGGGTTCCAATTCCCTCATAAATTGGAGGTTCAAGGGATTGTGAGATTTTTGGAATGAAATGGCAACATATACCCCTCTATGATACTTGAGTTTTATGCCAATTTTTAGTACAAGGATAGTGGTTATCGTAGTATGGTGAAAGGGAGGTTAATCACATTGGATGAGGATATTTTTATGGTTGTTTGAGGCTTGACATGTGATGGTTCCCCTCTAGGGGATTACAACAATGAAAAATGGAGTGCTTATGACTCTACCAAGATATACAAGTTGTGCCTTAGATGACCTTATTACTCTATCCATGGTGAGCGCACTAAGGCTGGATCTATGACAAGAGAGAATAGGCTTCTACATTACTTGATTGCCTACATCTTGGTTCACTACAATACAAACCACGTGCAACCAACGGGAAACGATCTGAAGTTTATGTTTGCTATCAAGGAAGGAATTTTTATTAGCGGACTAACTGAGATTTTGAAGGTTATGTTGGGCATTTCCTCTTCTTCCTTTAGATTATTAGCTTATGGGATCTTTATCTCCCGTGTCATTGATTATGTTGGGATCAACACTTCTGGTGAGGAGATAATTGCTAAGAATCCCATGGAGGATATGGTTAATGATAGTCACATTTACAAAATGAGTACCTATAAATATGGTTGTGAATGGATGTATCAGGAGCAACATAATGATGAGGCTTCTCATGTGCCTTAAAAACCAAGAGCAACATAATGATGAGACTGCTTATGTGCCTCAAGAACCTTTGTTTGGTTTAGCTCACTTAGATGTCATGGAACAACATCTAAATGAGGAGATTGATTCGAGACTGCTAGTCGTGGAGAATATTATGCAATCCATGAAGGAAAGGCTCATGGCAGATTTTAATCGACAAGAGTTGGAAAATAAAACTCGCTTCGATCAACATAGATTTTTGTTCTCGACCTTAGGTGGCTTTTCGCAATCACCTCCTAGCTAGTTTAGCTTAGGGCGTCTTTATGTTGTCCTAGTTAGGTGTGGTCTTAGGTGTGTGCACTTTTGGTCACTGTGTTTTAATTTCATGACTTATTGCATTATACCTTAATTGTAATTTTATTTGTACTTTGGTTTTTTTGTTTCTTTGGCATTATGTACTTTGTTATCCTAATTTGTAATCCTTTTGATCAATGAAACAATGTTTGCTTAAATATTTTTGCATTGATCATACTGCTCTTAATTTTTTTATCATAACCTAGATAAAAAAGTATCATTAATTATGCACTTAATATGCAATTCTAGAGAAATTCCAACAAAACTAGTACACTTAATCAATTATTAGTAGTACTAATCGATTAAGATTAGTCCAAAATGCATTTCTGTGTAAAATTTAAACATACTTAATCAATTAAGTAGATATATAATCAATTAAGACCAATAGAAATTGCATTCTTTCCTTACTTTTGACTAAATTGTTATATATATCATTGTTTTTTTATGATGCCAAATGGGGGGAGAAAGTTGTTGTTTATGTTTTGCAGATTTGTAGCATTATCAAGTTTGTGCAAAATACAAAATTATTCACTTGCACAATTTGAGGGGGAGCAATGCTGAAATATCAAAGGTAAATTGCAGAACAAGTTAATTATCATCAAGTAGATCCAACACTTGTTTGTCATCATTAAAAAATGGGAGATTGTAAATGCAAGAATGCATCACATGAGGAGATTGTAAATGCAAACATGCATCACATGGATTTTGATGAAGACAAAGTTTAAAGACAAGCGTGAAGACCTGGACAAATCAACAAACAACAAAGCCAAGACTCAAGTTTACTCAAAATTCGAGCATTCAAGAAGATCAAGAAGGATAAAAGTGTTTTCTATTATCTTAGGTCTTAAGATGTTAGATTAGGTAGAGTCTAGGTTAGGTGAACTTTAATGGAAGTCTAACAATCTAAAATATGATCATAACTAATAATGAGACTTACATGCATACATATATGATTAACATGCACATGCATAAATACACGATCATATGATTTTGGTGCATTAAACAAAGTTTAAATCATACATTATTCAAAATCATGCATCATATTTTTATAAATCATTTAGGAGGTTCTTATCACATCAAAGTAACTTTTCAGAAAACCCTTAATCGATTAAGGTTTAGTTAATTGATTAAGTTGTGCAAAATAGGAACATGTTAATCAATTAAGTTGCAGGTTAATCGATTAATAGAAGCTACAGTTTCTAGAATCTTGATTTTAAAGAATCCTTAATTGATAAAGTAGATTGTTTAATCGATAAATACACCAAAAAATAGAACTGTATTTTAAACCAACTTTTCCCATTTTCATCTCATGATTTAGGAATTAGATTGATTTATCAATTCAATTCAATGATAAATTTTCCAAGGAGTTTCTGAGAAAAGAGAAAAAGTGTTTTTGATACACAAGAAAAGAGATAAGAGAATACATCATTAATCTTTAGAGAAGCATTTCAAGATTTTCAAATTCAAATCAAGTTTACAAAACCTTGCATCTCATATCGTAATTTTGGGTTGTGTGAGACTTTAGAATAGTTTTAGGTTTTGGATGTGTGTGTATATTCAGCACATTTAGGCGCATTACTCATTTTCACATGTTGTAAGCGAGGTTCATTATATAAGAATCTTGATAGAGAAGTTAGAAGTAGTGGGGTCGTCATTAGAAGTGGTGAGGAGCCATTATAAGTGGTGAGGAGCCATTAGAAGTGTTGAGGAGCCATTAGAAGTGCGTGAAGGTAAGACATTAGAAGCTTAAGTCCAAGATTGTCTTGGTGGAAGTGTGTTTGTAAAACATTTATTTCATAGTGAAGAGAATCTACCATGGGGAGGCCTAGATGTATTTTGTACGTGGACAAGCAAATGAATCAAGATAGAAGCCATTGTCTCATTCTTCTTATCCCTGAACTATTTACGTTTTCGGATTGTTTGATGTAATGTAGTTGTCATTCAAATCTTTCTGAGTTAATTACATATTTTGCTTAGTACTATTAACTGCATAAAATCATCTTGTAGAGTGCATACAAGTTTACTCAACTCTTTGCATCTGGGTGTATAAAGAAAACAAGTTTTTCAAGGAACACAAACAAGATAATCAGTTAAGTTCTTGAGTTAATCGATTATATGCAGAAGCAGTTAATCAATAAAGACATCCTTTAATTGATTAAATAGTGAGGAAAATCATTGAATGAGTTTTTAATCAAGAAATGGTAGTCGAGTACCGAACCACCTATTCACCTTCCTCTAGGGGTAGTTTCGAGCCCTTGTGAACCAACAGCTTTGGACAACATAAAGTAGCGTGATAAGACACTCAACCTATAGTGAACTACTTTATATTGCTTTTAAAAAAAATTGAATTTTTTTTGACAAGGCAAGGTAACGCGGCAAGACACAAGGTCTATAGTGGATATACTTTACCTTGCTTTGGACAACATAAAGTAACGTGACAAAGCACTCAACCTATAGTGGACTACTGTACATTGCTTCTTAAAATTATTTGAAAAAAATAACAAGCTTAGGTAACACGACAAGACACAAGACATATAGTGGGTATCCCCACCTTGCTTTGGACAATATAAAGTAACACGAGAAGACACTCAACACATAATGGACTGCTTTTCATTGCTTTTTAATTTTTATTCTCTAGAAAACTAGATAATAACATATAACAGTAAAAGAAACAAGAACTATAAGGTTTAATGTAAACATAGGCATAAAGAGTGATGTATAAACTATGCTTTACCCCTTTTAAATAAAGAGTGTTTGGTGATAAAGTGATCCTTTTTTTCATTGTCTATTTTTACTACATTATGAATAAGAGTGAATTTTCTTTATAAGAAAAATAGCACTGCAAATGACGTTTCTATTGTCATTATGCATTACTCACTGAAATGTACATTTTCAAAACATCATTGATTAAAATGTAATTTTAAAAATGGTGTACTAAACTTGATTTGCACAAAGATTTTGAAGTGGTAAATTATAAGTTGATATAGACAAGCAATTTTGTTTGAGTAAATTACTTTAAAGAGACTCCTAATAAAACATTTAACATCAAGCTAGAATAATAGCAACTTTTAGTGTTTATATTGTCCTAATTTTTATCAATTATTCCTTTCAAGTAATTTCCATACCCATATTAAATAGAAAATAGATCAATGGTTAAAAATGATTGGAAAGTGACAAAACCTCATCTTTTAGTAAATGAGGGAGATTTTCAATTTCTAGAAGGCTTGTATGTTCAACCAACAACTTTGCTTCTTTAATGCCTCACCATGTATGCAAGAGCAAGGCCAATAAAAGCACCGTTAAGGTTGCCACTGTAGAGGGATGCATTCTAATTAGAGCACGCACAATATATCTTTGTCACCAACGTTTACAATAACATTGAAGTATGAATATTCCGAATCCAACCACTTGGTTACATGTTTAAAGAATGCATTTTTCCAAAAAAAATTCCAGTATGTTTGCTTCATATTGATGTTATCTATTCTTCTCCTTTTTTCTTATTTTGATTGCCTCCTTTTTTAGGTTTGCTCCTTTTTGATTAGGTTTAACTCTTTCGAATTTTCCTCATTGTGGAACACCCTTGCTAAAATAGGGTTATAAAGTGAGGCAGATTAGGATTGCAACCCTAATTTGACCTAGTCGTCTATCCATATATATATTTATATATATATATATATATATATATATATATTACCTTTTATTTATTTTGCAACCTTTATTTAATGATTATTGTTTTTTAAAGTTTTAACCCCAACCAAAATTGGGTGTTTATAGTTGTCTGTATTTACCTGTTTCCTTACTAGATAATAAGAGTAACGAAGGTTATTCATGTTATCACAATGAAGAATATGTATAGAGAAAAGACTAAATTTTGACTATGTCTCTAGAGATAAACAACAAGAGATGAAGAAGCCTCAAACCTATGCGCATAGCATAAGCTCGAGGTTAGTGTGGTAAAAGAGATCACGAATGTCAAATGTGATGTTTCATTTTGTGAAAAATGGACCACTAGGTGAGTCAAAGATATAAAAATGAGACCATTGGAGGTCAAAGGAACAAAAATTATACCACTAGGGTCAAAGGTACAAAAATTAGACTAGGGTTAAAGGTACAAAAAATGAGATCATTGAGGGTTCAAAGACACAACACGAGACCACTAAGGGGCATTGGTGCAAGGAGGACTATGGGAACATACAGATAAAGAGTAACTCTGGGTCAAAACTAAAAAGAGACCATAGGGGGTCAAAGGCACAACACGAGACCACAGGGGGTCTGGGTGCAAAGAGGACCACGAGAAAGCACAGATAATTAGGAACTTTAGGTCAAAAGTAAAAAGAGATCATTAAGGGTCAAAGGCACAAGACGAGTCTACTGGGGGGCCTGGGTGCAAGTAGAACCATGAGAATGCATGGATAATGTGGGACTCTGGATCAAAAATAAAAAGAGACCACTAGGGCTCAAAGGCACAACACGAGAGCACTTGGGGCCTCAATGCAAGGCGGACCATGGGAACACACGGATAATGAGGAACTCTGGGTCAAATTAAAAATAGACCATTAGGGGGGTCAAAGCACAACACGAGACTATTGGGGGGCCTAGGTGCAAGGAGAACCATGGGAACACCCGAATAATAAGGAACTATAGGTCAAAATTAAATGAGACCATTGGGGGGG
>NC_032012.1:13184102-13206456 GCF_001865875.1 Lupinus angustifolius
CTAATCCTATAGTGGAAGGACAACAAGAACTCATAGATAATGAGGAACTTCGGGTAAAAAATTTATGTTTTCTCTAGTGATATTTTCTAGAAGGAATCCTAGCATATTTTAGAAAGATGCCCTAAACATGCACTTAACGAGATTCAATCTCATATGATGTTCTCTGAGTCTTTTGAACAACTTCCAGGAGACCACAATGTGACTATCACATTCTTTAGATTTAAGGATTATATCTGAAACATACACCTCAACCTCCTTATGCATCATGTCATGAAACAAGCCTACCATACCACATTGGAAACTTTCCCCTACATTCTTCTATCTTAAAGACACGATTCTATAACAAAAAGTGTCCCATGGAGTCATGAAAGTGGTATTTTTTGTCTATCAGAATTTTATGGTACCCAACATAATCGTTCATGAGGAAACAGATGACTCCTGGCCGCACCGTCTACTAAAATATCAATGTGAGGGATGGAAAAATTATCTTTCAAGCTTTTTGTTGAAAGGTTAAATTGATAATCAAGAGTGTTGAGTGATAATTAAATAAATAAAGGAATAAATGAATAAATTGCAATGAATAAATAAAACAACAAATTATTAATAAGTTAGTATATGTAGAAATTAAATAACTGAAAGTAAATAAAGAAAATTAAGGAGTTTGTAGTTAGTTGCAGAATTTAAATGACTGAATGTAAATAAATAAAATAAGTGTAAATTACACTAACAGCCCCTGAGTTTTAGTGAAATTACACAAACCACCCAGACCTTTTTAAAACCTACAAAAACCACCCTTATTTATACATATATATTACACTGACTACCCCTGTAAGAGATATAAGTGTAATTTCTTAAACAAAAATAGTGACGGGTATAATTAAGTCAAACAAAATATGTTATATTGTGGAGACAAGTTCAAATAGTATAAATTTGATGTATATTCATTTTTTTGTTCATTACAAACTACATCAATAAGTCTAAGGAGGTGTTTAAATTACTCTCGTATTATATTGTAACTAACCAAAATAAAGAATAAACATAGATTTTTATATTATTTGGATTTGTCTTCACAATATATCGTATTTTGTTTGACTTAATTACACCTGTACCATTTTTTATTTAAGAAATTATACTTACCTATCTTACATGGGTAATCAGTGTAATGTATATATATAATTAGGGGGGTTTGTGTAATTTTTAAAAAGGTGTGAGTGATTTGTGTAATTTCACTAAAACTCAAGGGTGTCAGTGTAATTTACTCATAAAATGAAGAGTTAGTTGTGAAAAGTAAATGACTGAATTGAAATAAAGAAAATAAAGAGTTAGCGTTAGTTGCAGAATATAAACGACTGAAAGTAAATGGCAGAAATATAAATGATAGAAATAAATAAATGGAATAAAAGTTAGTAGTTAAATGTTAGTAGTTAATTATGTAAAGCATGTACATCACATTTTTTATCATAGTTGCAAATTATGAATTAGATTGTACTTGTGAGAAAGTGTGCATCACTCTTTTATATAGTAACAATCCATGAATTGAATTGCACTTATGCATGTTACTCCTTTTATAAAGTTATAACTCATAGATTGGATTGAACTTATGCTTTAGGATTTCAATTTCAACAAATAATATTTGTAAGGAACTCTTTATTATATTTACTCTTAAATCTCATTCAAAATTCAATTTTAATATAGTATAGATTTATGTTGAACCATAGAGAATTTCTTAATAAAATGTTATATATATATATATTTGATTAAGTGATTTACAATATGAAACGATGAAATGATGAAATATGTACAAATTCATGAGGCAAATATGATTGGAATGATGAAATTATTTCTTGAAAAATATCAACACGATACTTTATGCAAGCTATATGTTATACCTTGGTTAACCTACATATTAGGTTCTTAACTTTCCTCTAGTGTCCCAACCTACGAAAATTGATTTTTAAACCTTGTATAATGCATTAATCAATAGGTAATTATCACTCGTCGGAGTAGGTTGTCACACCCTACTCCAGATTTATTAACAATGATTAACCTTCAATACATGTTGCTTAAAATATATGCTAGTTTGGCAAGTGAACTAAGGTGTATGTTCTACTTTTTATTTTACTTACCAACACTTTAAGAAGAAGCATGTATTCCATGTGTAATTTTTCCATGCATGTACCAACTAGCACGACACCTCAAGCTTAGCGTGGGGCTTTGGCATGCTTGGCTGCTTAGTGAGCAGCTTCATGTGACTTTCATTCGTTCCAACCCAAATCAAGTTGCTTTGTCAAGCTTAAGGTTAAGTACACAACTTGTCATGCCTAGCTCAAGGAAGCATGTGCCATGTGTTTTGACTTAATTAGCTTGGCTAAATTCCTTGTCTTTTGTTTCTCTTCTTTTTTAGTTTTCCTTCATCTAAAAATTTACAAAACGTATGAAAAAGAAGTATACAAAAAATATAGAAATTAATTATAGAAATTTACTTAAAAAGTGTTGAAGTAAGTTGGGTTTTACATGTTTGATTAGGATAAGTGTCATCAAAAGTATATGATATTAAGGTGTTTTAGGCACTTATCACTTGCTTTGTTCAAATTCTATAGTCCACACATTCTCAACTTCCGTCCTTTCTTGGATACTAATATAACATTAACAAGATAAGATAGCACGACAAGACACTAATCCTATAGTGGAGCTACCTCATATTGCTTTTGAACAACATAAAATAGTGCAACAAGGCACTCAACCTATAGTGGACTACTTTACATTGTTTTTAAAAATTATTTGAAAAAGTTAACAAGATAAGGTAACTCGACAAGACACAAGGCTTGTAGTAGATATACTCCACCTTTCCTTGGACAATATAAAGTAGTGCAACAAAGCACTCAGCCTATAGTGGACTACTTTACATTGTTTTCAAAAATTATTTGCAAAGATTAACAAGATAAAGTAACGCGACAAAACACAAAACCTATAGCGGGTATACCTCACCTTGCTTTGGACAATATAAAGTAGCGCGATAAGGCACTCAACTTATAGTGGACTACTTTACATTACTTTAAAAATTATTTAAAAAAAATTAACAAGATAAAGTAAAGCGACAAGGCGCAAGGTCTATATTAGATATACATCACCTTACTTTGGAACATAAAGTAGTGCGACAAGACAATCATCCTACAGTGGGCTACTTTATATTTCTTTTTAATATTATTTGAAAAAATAATAAGATAAGATAACGCGACAAGATACAAGGCCTATAGTGGGTATACATCACCTTACTGTGGATAACATAAAGTAACACGTCAAGAAATTCACGTTATAGTGGGCTACATTACATTTCTTTTTAATTTTCAGTCTCTAGAAAACTAGATAATAGCATATAACAGTAAAAGAAACAAGGACTAGATAATAATAAAGTGATCATTTTTTTTCATTGTATGTTTTAACTACATTGTGAATAAGAGTGTTTTCTTTACACGAAACAATAACATGACAAATGACCTTTCTATTGTACATTGCCAAAACTTGATTGATTACAAATACCCTTTCTAATGTCATTATGCATTACTTACTGAAATGTACATTTCTAAAACTTGATTGATTAAAATGTAGTTTTTGAACATGGTGTACTAAACTTGACTTGTACAAAGATTTTGAAGTGGTAAATTATAAGTTGATGAAGACATGCAAATTTTATTGGGTAAATTACTTTAAAGAGACTCCTAATAAAACATTTAATATGAAGGTAGAATAATAGCAACATTTAGTGTCAATGTTGTCCATACTTTTATCAATCTTTCCTTTCTATTAATTTCCATACCCATATTAAAGAGAAAATAGATCAATGGTTAAAAATGATTGGAAAGTAACAGTACCTCATCTTAGAGTGAAGGAGGGAGATTTTCGATTTCTAGAAAGCTTGTATCTTCAACCAGCAACTTTGCTTCTTTAATGCCTCACCATGCATGCAATGGCAAGGCCAATAACAGCATCATTAAGGCTTCCACGGTAGATGAATGCATTCTAATTGGAGAAAGCACAAGTAATATATCTTTGCCACCAACCTTTACAATAACATTGCAGCATGAATATTCCGAATCCAACCACTTGGTTACATGTTTGAAGAATGCAGTTTTTCAAATTTGTTCGAGTATGTCCGCTTGAGATTGATGTTGTATCTTCTACTTTTCTTATTTTGATTGCCTCTTTTTTTAGGTTTGCTCCTTTAGGATTAGGTTTCCCTCTTATGAATTTTTCTTAGTGTGGTACAACCTTACTAAAATTAGGTTATAAAGGGAGGTAGATTAGAATTGCAACCCTAATTTGAATGGGGCAATAAAAACCCATTTGTATTTCTATATAATATTTATCTTTTATCTATTTGCAACCTTTATTTACTGACTATTTTTTAAAAGTTTTAACTCCGGTTAAAATTGAGTATTTACAATAATCTTATTTTACCTCTTAGTCAATAATATGTCAATAATCGAGTCACGATAAATTTCTTGATGCATATGTTATACCCTTTTATATTTATGCTCGATCTATGTTGATCCCCAGAAGATTATGATGATCTTTATAAGATATAAGCATATCTTGTTAAATATTTATCATAAATACCTTTATCTTAGGATGTTGAATTATCTCACTAAGCTAAGGTAAACAAAAATGGAATTGTAAATAGTTATATCACAATTAACTAATCCACCACTCTATTGGGACTGGTTTAGATCTAGTGTTCCAAGCCCAATATATATGTATCAGCCTTAATGATGTGTGTAAAATTGTAGCATATTTATATTAGTTTAGTATTCATTTCTTAGTCTAATTAGGTTTTTATTATATTTCTTTTGTTTAGGTTAAGAGGGAATACTTGTCTGTTTTGTGCAGGAATAGAAATTATGAGATAGGGAAGGAGTCGAGGTAAAAGGGGAAAGGGTTTGGGAATAATTTAAAGGCAAAACAATATATGTGCAAAAATGAGAAATAAAGGAAGAATCGTGCCCTAGACAAGATGCAATAAGGAAAAGTAAATAGTTATCATATATACATTAAGGAGCATGTGACATGTAGCAACTTAGACTTATTAACCAATAAAGAGATCCAACATGAGATCGTCGATCACACATATTTAGAATTTTTATTTGTTTTATCTTCATTTTTTATGGGCTTGGACCCATGTTAGAAATTGTACAGTCCTTTTACTCATACCTAAACATGTTTTGAGAATATTAATTAGGATTTTGTTTGTGTCATTAAGAGAGGCAACTCGGATTGTAGAGATCTCATCCAATTCATCTTGTGTTAAGAATGATGTTTTTTTTCCTATTTCTATTGTTTTCTCTTCATTCATGAGTGATTTCTTTACATTCATGACGAATAGTTAATCGCTTATTCATTCTATTGTGTGTTGTGATTTGGTTGTTAGCATGTGAGTTTTATGGCCACATGTTTAAACCTCAAAGGCTCAAAGCTATACGAGATGTTTACAATATCATCCAAAAAAATTAAAAAAAGAAGAGAAAAAAAATAACAACAATCATATCCTATAGCTCATAGACAGTCTGGTCGTGTTCCAATCCGTAGTCATGTGGTGATAACAAAGAGATTGATCTTTGACAAAAAAGAGTTTGACAGAAAACCTGATAGTTTTGTGTATCAATAGACGATCATGTGTGTCAAGCATTTCAAATTGAAAACTCTAGAAAGGAACACAGCTTACCTGTGCCCAAACTAAGACTGTCTCAACCAATATGCAAAATTTTGAATAGCCATGGAAATATGGCCAAGTCGTGGATTAGGGACAAGGATCCTCTGTCCCAAAAAATTCATGTCCTAACCAATAGCTTTTCTCAAAATAATATAAAATATTAATTTATGTTTTTTATATTTTCTTTTCTCAATTAATTGACACATTTTGATTGGTTTGGTACATCATTGGGGGTATCAATGAGTACAGGAGATCTGTTAGCACACAACCTTATATCATTGAATTTTTCATTAATATTTGAATCTTCACCTTTGAGTTTTCTCTACTTATTCATCCTCCCAGACCTTCCATTGTTCCCCATCCATCTCCAATACCTCCTTTTTCCCTCACAAAACCACTATCCTCACACTCCTAAGCACCCGAATCCCTTTCCCCTTCTCACATTTCACTTCATCTTCTTCATATTCCTTCCTCCATAACCCAAAAACTCCATAGTCACCAACCTTCATATCCACCATTACCATCATCCAAACTCCATTCTAACAACCGAAATCAACTTGTCATTACTCCACAATCACACCCATTTTTTGGGGAAATTGTAACTCTGCATATGGCTATCCTATATTAGTGGGTAGGAAGATATTATGCATCCAATATTTAGATGATACTTTTTTATACGGGCTGGGGTTCAAGATAACTTTGAATGGCTTCAGCCTCAACTGGAGTGGCCTGGATTCATGAATGAAAGGCACCTCACCTACATTGAAGTGACCCATTAGTTTTTTCTTTTTTTTTTTTGGTTAATAAGGGCTATAACTTCACCTACATGGGGTGAATGTTCAAGTAAAAATTAAACTCGATTCGAATTACAAAAAATATCCACAAAAACTACTGGTTTTAGTCGATTAAATGGCTGCTTAAGCAATTAAAAGAAAGTTGGACATAATCGATTACATGAAGGCTAATCTATTAACCTAGTGGTTTTCTTGAAAATCTTTTGGTTCTTGATGCAACAAGAAAGCAATTATTAAACTAATCTAATGTGCTCTTAAACAGATTACTTAAAGTGATTAACATAGTAGATTCACTTATGCAATGATCTCTAAATGAATGATATAAAATAAAAGAAAAATACGATAATTGCATGTCATGTAAGTAAAAGAGTAGGGTAGGAGAGAAGATGATACATTCGATGTATCCTGGTTCAATTGCTAATCCACATGCAATCTATATCTAAGCCTCCTCTTTCGATCTTTGGAGACTTGTTTCACTAGAAGAAATCAAATGTTTATACAAAAATGGTTCTTCCACCAAGAGTTCTTAGACATAACTTCTAATTGCTCCTCACCACTTCTAACCTAGTATACCCAATGAGACATCTTTTTCAACTTTGACCGCAGCCTAGGATTTCTCCTATATTTCTCTCTTCCTCCTAGGTGATACTGAAAACCCTCAAAGAGACAAATTTACAAGTAGATCGTAAAAGATGTGTACAAAGTTCTATTACACCTAAAATATGCTAATCATACACTAACAAACAGAACAAACTACCCTTTGATGAATCTCACACAATTAGAGATGAATATGAATGATTAAGATTCACTAAAGGAAAATCTTTAAAAACTCTTGAGGTATGAAAATAAACTCTTTCAAAGATTCACAAAATCTCTTTTTTCATGAAAGTTTCTTTCTCTTTTCAGAAAACCACTCTGAAAAGCGTGTATCAATCTTGCATCAAGTTTCTGTATTACTCAGATTATTTTGCATATGGGAAAGGATAGTTAAATACCATTCAATTTCCAAACTGTTTTGTTGGTGATAATTGATTAAATAACTACTTAATTGATTAACATTTTTGTAAAATGTCCAAGATTCCAAAACAGAAACTGACTTAATCGATTAACCATGTCCTTAATCCATTAACAGGTTTCTCATTGACAAAGACTTAATCTATTAATTAAAGTCTTAATTGATGAACGTTTTTTTCTGAAAAAGACTTAGATAATTTTGCATGGACCTCTAACATGAATGAATGATATATGATGCATGAATTTGAAAAGGATATATGTCCTAATTCCGAAAATAATGTATGCATGCTAAATACACCTACGCATGTTATGTATGAAAAATATCATTATGCAATATGCTCATACTCTAATCATGTGAGATTATCATAAGGTTCACTCAACTTAGACTCTACTCATTCAAAGCATCTTAGGACATAGAAATAAAAGAATTACTCTAGTCTTGATAATCTTTTCGTTTAGCTTGAATATGAGTCTTTGTTGTTGTTGTTGATATGTCATTGTCTTTAAGCTTTAAGCTTTGTCTTAATCAAAATCAAGTTCTTGCATACTTGCATTCACAATCTCCCCCGTTTTGATGATGATAAACCATTCTTGAAAATCTTGTAACCTTCTTGAAAGACAATCAACTTGTTCTGAGATTTTCTCTAAGCTTGAATTTCGCTCCCCCTCACTTTGGCATTTTATCTTTGAATCTTGCAGAAGCTTTATTGTATCAAATCTGTAAAACATAGACAACAATCTTTCCCCTCCTTTTGGCATGATCAAAAAGCAATATTACAGATAAAAATAAACCAAAAGTAAAGAGATTAATCAAGTATAAATGATTTTAATCGATTACAAATGGTCTTAATCGATTAAGTATGTTAGGAATTTACTGAAATTACAATTTTTGTTGCAGTCAATTGATTACATATGTTATTAATCAATTAAATAAAGGATATTTCAAAAAATTAATAAAAACTGCTTGATTTTTTTTGGTGCTACATGTTAGATTCAGCATAGGTTCAATAATTATAGCACTTGTATTGAATAAGTAGTAAGAAATAGAATAATGTGAATATGAGCAACACATATAATTTATGATAACCATACATTTCAAACATAAAAGTACAAGTCAATACAATTCAAAATAGATATGCCAAAAAGCCAAAGAAAATATAATTTAAGCCATATATAGAGTCAATAGAAGTACAAGCTAAACAACAACGAAAAAATGAAAAAACGCCCCAGACTAAGCCAACTAGGACTACCAATAGTTGCCCTAACTAGACTAGCTACTAGGAGGTGGTTGATAGAAGCCTCCAAAGGTCTTGAAAGGAAGCTAAGCTGATCAAAGAGAGTCTTGTTTTCCAGTTCATGCCTTTGGATCTCAGCCATGAGCCTTTCTTCCATGGATTGCATCCTATTTTCCATGGTTAGTCTTCCATTATCAATATGCTCATTGAGGCATTGTTCTATAGCATCTAAATGAGCCAAACCAAAATATGGTTCATGAGGCATATTAGGAGCCTCATTCGTTTGCTCAACTGGAATAACATCTTCTTCCTAATCTGAAATCTCAAGAGTAGTCTGATAGTCCTCTTGATACATCCATACTCTACCATATTTTTAAATATTCATCTCGTGGACCAAGCTATCATCTATGAGATGCTCCCTAAGATTCACAACAATTATGTCCTTGTTACTTGTGTCAATGCCAACATGCTCAATGGCACGTGATAAAAAAATCCCATAGTCTAATAGTCTATATGAAGAAAAAGCGATACCAGACATCACTTCTAAAATCTATGTCGGTCAGTTCACCATGATTCCCTTTTTCATAGCATATATGAGTTTCAATTCATTACCCGTTGGTTGAGCATGGTTAGTGTTTTTTGAACCAACACATAAGCAATGAGGTAATGAAGAAGCATGTTCTCAACTGTCACGGATCCAGCCTTGGTCATTTCACCCTGCACATAGTAGTATGGTCCTCTAAGACATGACTTATACATTTCAGTTGAGTCATAAGAGTTTCACAACTCATTGTTACAGCCACCTAAAGGAGAACCATCACAAGTTAGTCCTCCAACTTCCAAAAATAACACCTCATCCAATATAATCAACTTTCCATTAACAACACTAACATACTTCTCATCCTTGTATTAAAAGTTCCTATAAAATTCCCGAACTAGAAGGGGAAGATATTATCATTTAGCTCCAGAAATGTATTACCCCCCTGTGCATGTAATTCCAGCGAAATTGAAAGTTTTGCTCCACCATCCATGCCATATGACATACCGAATGTAAGTCTATTTTCGACCGATGAACTTAGCCAATCTTTCAATTTGTAGAACTAAAGTGTAGTAGAGATCATTCCCAACATTGGTTCTACCACCTTGAGTAGAGGAGGAACCACCACTATCCAAATTTCTCATACGCCCAAGATGGTGAAGAGGATGGTTAACCCCAGCAGTAGTCTTCACTCTTTCTGGCCTTCCTTCATAATATTTGCAACTTAATTTGGGGTTAGGTTTGCTAAAGAAGAATAAATATAGGTTTAATGATTTTAAAGGGAAATTAATGGAATATGAGGGTAATAGATATAAAGTACTTAAAAATAGGTAATGGGATTCTTAATTTGACATAAACCCCAAAAGATTGAGATTGGAGAATAATTCTAGAGAAAGATTGAAGTTTTAGAGTTTGAAATTCGTATTTAATTAGTGTCACTAGAACTATACTTAATCGATTAAGTGTAATGTTAATCGATTAACAAATTGAATTTTTTTGCCCAAGCAATCAATTAAGGGCCAGTTTAATCAATTAACGAAATTAAAATTTGTTCTCAGGTAATCGATTAAGGATTGTTTAATCAATTAGAATACTTGAAAATAAGCTCAGCTAATCGATTAACTAAGATAATAATCGATTAATCATAGTTCTTTCATAGCATTTAATACATTTCAAACTTTGCTTAGGGAATGTTAAGATCTAACTAGACCAAACCTATCATATACACTGATCAATCACACATATGAATATTTAATCAAATAAGAACATACGTAAGGGATTATGGCATGCATTCAAGCAAACAAGATAGACATTGAATAAAGAAAAAAAAAGATTCATTGAGTTTTAACACAAACTTAAATACAACTAACAAATATATGATTCATTAAGAATTCCTAATTTCTATGTGCTTGGTGCGAGAATGCAAAACAGGATTCTTAGATAGGTTTATGGCACTAGTATTATCACATTTAACAGGTATTTTATCAAGCAAAAGTCCAAAATCTAATAGGTGTTGCTTCGTCCATAAAATTTGAGCACAACACACTCTAACAACAATGTATTCGTTTTGGAGGTTGAAAGAGCAAGACTAGCTTGCTTTTTTCTATGCCATGATACTAGTGAGCTACCTAATAGGTGACAAGTACCACCAGTACTTTTCCTATCCATCTTACGTCTAGAAAAATCGGAATCAAAATAACCTACTAAGCTCAATGATACATCCCTAGGAAACCAAAATCTCATGCTTAATGTTCCTTTCAAATATTTCATAATTCTTTTAGTAGTTGTGAGATGTGATTCTTTAGGATTAGCTCGATATCTAGAACACATGCACACACTAAGAAAAATATCACGATATTTAGTTACCACAATATATTTGCCTTTCTCATCGTTATCAAGATAGCATGAAGTAGTCATTATGTGGAAGCATCCTTTGCTTTTTTTCATATCAAATCTTTTTAATAGCTCTTTGCAATACTTTGTTTGATGAACAAATATATCATTGTCCATTTGCTTGATTTGTAGCTCTTTTCTGATTTTAGTATGAAAAGTGTGGTATCAACCTTACCCCTTGCAAATTCCTTCTCTAAAAGCAAACAACTTATCCTATCATAAACTTGCTTTAATCCATTTAAGACCTTTTTCAATTTAAAAAAATGATTAAGAAATTGGTAGTTTTCAAAACATGGAGGTTGTTCCACATATACATCTTCTTAAATAAAGCCATTCAAGAAGGCACTTTTTACATTCATTTAAAATTTTATGAAGTGCATGATAGATGCAACGACTAAAAGCATTATAATAGCCTCCAATCTTGCTACGGGAGTATAAGTATCATTATAATGAATACCTTCTTCTTAATTGTAACAATTAGCTACCAATCTAGATTTATTTCTAATAATCAAGCTAGACTCTTCTTCTTAATTGTAACAATTAGCTACCAATCTAGATTTATTTCTAATAATCAAGCTAGACTCATCAAATTTATTTCTAAACACCCATTTAATGCCTAGTATAAGATGACCACTTGGTCTAGGGACTAAAACTCATACATTGTTTCTTTCAAATCGGTTTAGCTCTTCTTGCATTGCTGGTGACCAGTGATAATCCTTAGTAGCCTCATCAAAGTCTTAGGCTTAATTTGAGAAACAAATGCAAAGAAATTACAAATATTGCACAACGAATTTCGGGTTACCACTCCGTTAGAAATATCACATATTATGTTATCAATATGGTGATTTTTCTTTGTCTTCCAAGCTTGTGGCATTCTTGCATGTTTTTGACTTGACTCTTGATCTTCTTGCATCACTTTTTCATATTCTTGATCTTTCAAGTATGCATCCTCAAGAGTAACTACAAGATCATCAACCATACCTTTTACCTCTTTTGGAGAAGACTCATCAAATATAATATGTACAGACGCTTTTGCTTCTTTAGTTGAAGATTCTATAAGCTTTGCTATGATTAGAATACCCAAAAATATTCCTACACTAGATTTTGAATCAAATTTACTTAAAAGTTATTTTCCATTGATTCAAATAAAAGACTTGCAACCAAAAGCATGAAAATGAGAAATATTTGATTTTCTGCCTTTAAAATGTTCACATGGGGCATGAACCACATCCGCCCAAAAGTACTTGGAAACTTTGCTATCATTCAACATGGTTCTAGCCAGCTCCTCAAGAACTCTACTTTTATTTTTAACAACTCCATTTTGTTCAGGAGTTCTATGAGAGGAATATTGGTGGTCAATACCATGTTTCGAGCAAAACTAATCAAACTTGTGGTTTTCAAATTCACCACCATGATCACTTCTTATGGTCACAATTTTATGATTCATTTGGTTTTAGATTAGCTTGGCATGTCTATTAATTTTTTTTGAAAGTATCACTTTTTATTGCAAGAAATAGAGTCCATGTGAATCTAGAATACTCAACTATAATAACAAGTGCATAGTAACTTCCAGCAAAAATCATTATTTGAGATGGTCCAAACAATTCTATATGAAGTAACTCTAATGGCCTTATTATGGATACCATGTTTTTAGAAGGGAATTGAAAGAACTTTTGGCTTGTTTGCATTTTCGGCAAGAGTCATAAGTTTCTTTCGTTTTAAACTGGAGTTTGGATAGACCAATTACTAAGTCATTTGTATCTTACTTGTTCAAATGGTTCAAATGGATATGACCAGCCCGTCTAGGCCAAATTCAAATAACATACTCTTTTAAAATTAAGCATTTTGAATATAAGGAGGTGATATCATCCAAATCAACCATATATATATATTATTTGTCCTATGACCAATAAATTTAACATTATCGTCCATGTCACTTTTAATAATGCAACACTTGGAGTCAAAGATTCTCTTATTATCCTTATCGCATAATTGCCTAATGCTTAGAAAATTATGCTCTAAGCCTTCCACATAGAGCACATTTTCAATGATAGTGTTTGAAGCATTACCAATCTTTCCATCTTCAAGTATCTTGCCTTGTCTGTTATCACCATATGTGACATGAGCTTTTTCCTTAGGTGAAAGCTCAATAAACTTGGACTTATCACCCGTCATGTGCTAAGAACACTCGTTGTCCAAGTATCATTGATGTCCAAATGTCCATAAATACAATTACAAAACAACATTCACTTGCTTGTTTTAGGTTCCTAAATAGTCTTGGGTCCCTTAGTGTTAGTTTTCTTGGGATCTTGTCCCTTCTCAATCCAAATATATTGTCCTTTTGGTACACCATGCAATCTAATATCAGATATGACAAGTATTAGTAGTATGACCATATAATCCACAATAGAAACAAGTAGGTAATTTATGATATGAAATTTTTGAAAAATCAACACGTTTCTTATATGATCTCTTTTTAGCATGCATGAATCTCAATCCGGATCTATTACCAATATTTCTTTGTTGTGCAAGAAAACTATCTAAGTTATGACTACCGTTAGAGAAGTTAGCAACTTTTTCTTTTAAGCATGCATTCTCTTATTCCAAAAGTGGACATTTTCCATAAGAGGGTGCCATAGTCTTTTTAGAAGCACGATTTTCATAAGAGGGCGCCATAGTCATTTTAGAAGCACATTTTTCATAATAGAGTGTCATAGTCATTTTAGAAGTTCGATAAATTTCTGCATTTCTAAAATTTTCTTTTCATGCACCAAAATTACCTTTTTTCTATTGCCATTGATTTTGGCTAACTTTTTACCCTCTTTATGTAATTCTACATAAGCACCATGTAAAACATCATATGTGGGGAACAATTGGAGTTATAATCGGAATCATAAATACTAACCTCACTCGAGTTGCATTGCTTGCTTGTTTTGCAAGAATCACAATTTTGTATCATAAGGCATAGTTTGGTTGATTCTTCATCGTTTGAGATACTTGAAGTGGCTTCTTCTTCGGGCACATTCCAAATGATGTAGGATGTCTTCGCCTTGATGTCTCATGATTCTTTCTTGTTGTTCTCAACCCTTTGAGATAGGTAGGACATGAGAACTTCATGTGTCCTACCTTCCCACACTCATGGCAAGTTATCTTCTCCTTTGTGTTTTTGTCCTTCTTGGTTGAGTCTCTTGGTTCTTTTTGTTGAAACCTTCTGGATGCTCCTTTCTTCTTTAAGAACTTGATTAATTTTTTACAAAGAGTGCCATCATTTCATCGTCGATATCGGAGGAATCAGAATCTTCATCATAAGGTGTCTCCTCTTGAATTTTTGCATGTGATGTTGTAGCCTTGAGGGAGATGACTTTATATTTCTTTTCTGATTCTTCATGTTGTGTCAAGTGACCTAGATCCATCTCATGTTCTTCAAGCTTTCCGAAAGGTGTTGCAAGTGACATTGACTCCATGTCCTTAGATTCCATAATAGACGTCAACTTTGGTTACCATGCCCTATCAAGACATCTTAAAACTTTGTTAGTTAATTCACCATTAGCTAATACTTTATCTAACGCAATAAGATGATTAACAATATCGTAAATTGTTTTTACATGTCATTTAACGCATTGGGAAACCTGCGAAAGAATTCATATTCATGAGTTAAAATATTTAATTTAGCTCTTTTGACTTCACTAGTCCTTCATGAGTTACTTGTATAGTCTCCCTTATTTCTTTGGCACTTTTACATTGTGAAACACTAAAGAATTCATCATAGGAAAGTGCAAGAGTAATAATGTTTTTGGCCTTCAAATTATTATGCACTTTTCTCTTTTCCTCATCAATCCAAAGACTCTGGTTTTTATTTAGTTTCATCATCCACCAAGTGTAGTGGAATGTGAGGTCCATTTTGCATGACCTCTCAAATATTTGTGTCTATAACCTCAATGATAATCCTCATTCTAAATTTCCACTAGGCATAACCCTCTCCACTAAAGATGGGAGGGCGGTTGATAGAGGATCCATCGCCACCGAAAGGATTTGTAGAGGCCACTGTGTATATCCCTAGGATCTTAAGAATTAGTGATTAAGCTAGTATTTGTTCGAACTAGCTATGATGCCATTGTTGATTAACAAGGGCTCTAACTTCACCTTCAAGGGGTGAATAAGTAGTTCAATTAATAATTAAACTCGATTCCAATTACAAAAGATAATCTAAAAAACTACTGATTTTAATTGATTAAATGGTTGCTTTATCAATTAACGACTTAATCGATTAAATGAAGACTTAATTGATTACCCTCATAGTTTTCTTGAAATTTTTTTGGTTCTTGATGCATTAAGAAAGCATTGATTAAACTAATCTAATATGCTCGTAAACTAATTACTTAAAGTGATTATCGTAGCATATTCACTTATGTAATGATATCTAAATGATAATATAAAATAAAACGAAAATATCATAATTGCATGTAAGTAAAACAGTAAGGAAAGAGAGAAGAGGATGTAGCCGATTTATCCTGGTTCAATTTCTAATCCACATGCAATCTACATCTAGGCCTCCCCTTCTGATCTTGGGATATTTGCTTCACAAGAAGAAATCAAATGTTTATACAAAACACTTCTTCCACCAAGAATTCTCTAGGACCTAGCTTCTAATGGCTCCTCAATGAGACATCTTCTTGGACCTTCACGACAATCTATGATTTCTCCTAAATTTCTCTCTTCCTCCGAGACGATACCTCACACCCTCAAAGAGACAAATTTACAAATCGACCATAAAAGATGTGTACAAAGTTCTATTGTACCTACAATGTGCTAATCATACACTAAGAATTAGAACAAACTACCCTTTGATGAATCTCACATACTGAGAGATGTATGTGAATGATTAAGATTCACTTAGGGAAAATCTTTGAAACATCTAAACGTATGAAAATAAACTCTTTCGAATATTCACAAAACTCTCTCTTTTTCACATGAAAGTTTCTTTCTCTTTTCAGAAAATCACTCTTGAAAAATGTATATCAATCTTGCATCAATTTCTTTATTACTCAGATTACCATTCGAATTCAAAATTGTTTTGATGGGGATAATCGATTAATGTTTATTTAAAATGCCCAAGATTCCAAAACATAAATTGACTTAATCGATTAACCATGTCCTTAATCGATTAACGGGTTTCCTATTTACTAAGAGTTAATTGATTAATTAAAGTCTTAATCGATAAACATTTTTTTCTGAAAAAGACTTAGTTAATTTTGCATGAACATCTAACATGTATGGTTGGTGCATAATGCATGACTTTGAAAAGGATATAAGTATCAATGTCCAAAATCATGTATGCGTGCTAAATGAACCTAAGTCATATTATGCATGAAAAATATCTTTATGCAATATGTTCATACTCTAATCATGTGAGATTTATCATATGGTTCACCCAACTTAGACTCTACCCATTCAAAGCATCTTAGGACCTAAAAATAAAAGAATTACTCTAGTTTTCATGATCTTTTCTTGAAGCTTAAATATGAGTCTTTGTTATTGTTGTTGATATGTCCTTTCCTTTAAGCATTAAACTTTGTCTTCGTCAAAATTAAGTTCCATTAAGTTCTTGCATGCTTTCTTGAATGCCAATTTGGTCGGATGACTTTATGGTTGCTTTATATTAGTTTTAGCTTAACCATGAATGAAATCAACGACATATTTGGTCAACTAACACCGGGATGACATCTTGTGTCTTAAAAGTGTATCACTTCATATGCTAGCATTTGTTATTGGTCAGAAAAATATTTAATTATTAAATTTTTAATTTAAATATATTTTGCAACTAATCACAAATTAATGACACGTAGAGTGATATACTTTTTAGGACATAAAATATACTCCCACTAACATGTGACTCCAAGACAACCCCTAGTGAATTTCAAGCTTTTAAATTTTGGGGCATTGTCACTCATAATGCCCAACCCCACCTTTAGTTATCTCTATCGCGTAATGGTACACACCCTCATCTCACATGTGTACAATATGCCTAACCTCATCTTTCTCTATCTCCTTCACTTTGCCAAACCCATTGAGCACCACAGTGCAAAATAGGACAAATTGGACTTGTCCTGGTTTTCATGAGACTCAGCCTGATGATATTGAACACTCCTTAAACTTAATATTTTTACACCCTTAATTATATAAAATTGTATCAATATCACTCCTTTGTTATATTTTGATATATTATGGACAATGATCAGCCGTCGATGCAGTGGATGCATAAGTTAAATTGATTTACAAAAAAAAATTGCTAATACTAAATGATTATTTAATAACTTTATAATTCAAATTTAAAAATAAAATATTGTTATCATACAATTACATAATTAAATAATCAACAAGAAAGATTTTACTACGAAAATATGTTACAATTAAGTTGAAAACATCATCATACAACATAAGTTTACATTTTAATCACAACAAAAATGTACAAATAAGTTTAAAATTTAATTAAATAACTAAAATTTTGTTACAACATAAGCTAATAAATGACAAACAAAACTTTAATAACAACAAATATAACTAAAAATAATTTGAAAGCGTGAGATTTTTTCCACCCAAACATAACTAGATTGATTCGGCTAGTTTGACTGGCTCAGTCACCAATTTTATGTATAAAATAATTGAACAATACCAATTCATACTGATTCTAATTCATGGCTTATGTATCAAGATGAAAAACTACTGAGAGGTGAATTAGTTTTCTGCATAAAATCATATTTTAGAAACTTTAAAAGTAAGAATATATAGCAGCGGAATAATTGTAGAAAATAAACCAAGTACTTAAATTGTAAAAGTAAAGAGTAGGGGTACACTAGGATTTTATGATGGTTCACTTTATTGTTAATCGAAAGTTACGTCTACTCCTCTTATCATACAAGATATATTTACTAATATGATGAGTTGTAATTACAAATCTCATCTCGAGATTATGAGTATAATACACACTCACCACAATCTCACAACAAAGAAGAACACATCTTCTAAGTATCACTCTTCCATTTTCCACCACACTCTATGGTGAATAGTTGACAGAAAATTCCAAGAAATGAAGAATATGACTAGGACAAAGATTGCTTAAATGATGTAACAATTCTAAACTTGTAATTTTTTTTATATTTTCACTTATAAGTAGAAAATAATGCTCGAGTGTTTTAAAGTATGAAAACTTAGAGAAAAACATTTGAATGCAACTTTAAAATATTCTGAAAGTTAAAACTCAAAGTTGCAAGAACAAAATGTATGAAAGTTGTGAAAAATGTTCTCACAAAAGATTTTTATCATATTTTCACTATTGATTTATAATAAACATACTTTATTTATTATTTATTTATAACTCAAATGAGAAACCATCAAAATCAAAAGAAGAACGAAAGAGCCAAATTTATATGGATTGGTGGATGAGTTTCCATTCATCCATTATGGTCCAAATCCATATCTATCCAAATCCATTCAATTGTTATCCTTAGGTGTGAATTAACTTATCCAACCTTGCTGCTGATACCAATTGTAAGTATATATGGCAAATTAAGAGGGGTGTGAATTAAGTTTTTGCAAATTTTGCTTCTTCTTACATATAAAAATCAATTAGCAACAAGAGACTTATAAAAGAAAAAATCATAAACAACATAAATAAAAGTGTAGGGAAAGAGACTAAAGCATTTCCCAAATTATGACAAGTACCACTTGTACTTTTCCTCTTAGATTTGCACCCATCAAAATCTAAATCCGAATAACCAACCAAATCACATATACTTCCTTTTGGATACCACAACCAACGTTAGATGTACCCTTAAGATACTTCATGATTCTCTTAACGATAACTAAATGTGATTCTTTTAGTTTAGATTGATAGTATGCACACAAACATACACTCAACATGATATCAGGTCTACTAGCAGTTAAATATAGAAGAGATCCAATCATACCTCAATACTTTGATATTTCAATGTTTTTTCATGCTTCATCTGTATCAATGTAAGTACTGGATCCCATACGAGTAGCTACTGGCTTGCAGCCATCCATGTCAAATCTTTTTAGCAAATCTCTACAATACTTGGATTGACTAACGAAAATGCCATTATCAAGTTGTTTGATTTGAAGTCCAAGGAAGTAATTTAATTTTCCCATCATAGACATTTCAAACTATCCTTGCATCATTTTGCCAAATTCACTAAACAAAACCTCATTAGTAGAACAAAAAATAATACCATCTACATGAATTTGAACAAGTAAAGTATGATGATTTATTCTTTTTCTAAAGAGTGTAGTGTCGACCTTTCCTTTGTTGAAACCTTTTTCAAGTAGAAATTTAGTTAGGCAATCATACCATGCTCGAGGAGCTTGCTTTAAGCCATAGAGAGCTTTCTTTAATTTGTACACATATGAAGGATGTTTGTAATCTTCAAAACCAGGAGGTTGTTCAACAAAAACTTCTTCTTGAATGTAGTCGTTGAGGAAAATACTCTTTACGTCCATTTGATATAACTAAAAATTCAAAGAGCATACATATGCAAGTAATAGCCCAATAGCTTCAAGTCTAGCAATCGGAGCGAAGGTTTCATCAAAGTTTATACATTCTTCTGATTGTATCCTTGGGTTACTAGTCTAGCTTTATTTCTAACAATAATACCATTTTCATCAGATTTATTACAAAATTCCCACCGAGTTCCAATAACATGCCTATTTTTCGGTCTAGGAACAAGTTCCCAAACATTATTTCTCTCAAAAAATTTTAATTCTTCTTGCATAGCAAGAATCCAATGTTCATCCTCGATTGCTTCATCAATCCTGGAGGACTCTATTTGATAGACGAAGGCCATGTTTAGACACGCTTTATCAAGCATTCACCGGGTAGTGATACCCGTATTTAATTCAGTAATAATGTTGTCAATAGAATGGTATCGATGAGTTCTCCATTCTTTTGGTAAATCTGAATGAATATGCTCCTCTTGAGAGGGTAGGTTATCATTCATTTTCAAATGCTCAGTATCAGTTGTAGGTTTAATAATAGAAATTTCATTTGAAGAAGAACTTGACAATTCCTACTCATCAGGAGTTAACTCATCCTTTATCTCAGGATTGGTTTCATCAAAAGATACATGAACGAATTCTTCCATGACTAGAGTTCTTTTATTAAAAATTCTATAAGCTTTACTCGTAAGAGAATAGCCTAGGAAGATTCTTTCATCAGCTTTTGCATCAAATTTGCCTAAGTTATCGTTACCATTATTTAAAACAAAGCATTTACAGCCAAATACATGTAAATGAGAAATGTTTGGTTTTCTACCTTTAAAGAGTTCATAGGGGGTTTCTTAAGAATTGGTCTTATAAGAACTCGGTTTGAAACATAACATGCAGTACTTACGGCATCCGCCTAGAAATATTTTATGAGGTTTGTTTCATTCCACATTGTTCGAGCCAGTTCTTTTAAAGACTGATTCTTTCTCTCTACAACACCATTTTGTTTTGGTGTTCTAGGAGCATAAAAAGTGTGATTGATACCAATATTATCACAGAATTCTTCAAATGAAGAGTTTTGAAATTCTCCTTCATGATCACTTCTTATAGCATCAATTTTTAGTGATTTTTCATTTTGAACTCTTTTAGCATAAAAGTTAAAGGCTTTGAATGCCTCATTCTTATGAAATAAGAATAAAGTCCAAGTGTATCTCGAAAAATCGTCTACTATAACAAGAGCATAGTAGTTACCACCATAACTTTTTGTCCTTGAGGGGCCAAATAAGTCCATGTGTAGTAACTGCAATGGTCTGTCGGAAGAAATTGTGTGCTTTGATTAAAAAAATAACAACATTTCCTATACCAAGGATTCTTCTTTGGATGTTCACTGCATAAGTAACAAGGCCTTTATTACTTGAATAAATGATAGTTTTGAAACTCCATGTGCTATGTGTTTTGAACAGCCCTTGTCATGATAATACATTTATTCTTATGGCTTTCAAGCATTCCTACAAAATAAATTAAAAATATTTTCTAGGTACTCAATGTGATTTGGATCATGCAGGGTTAGCACCTTTTTCTATCCATTTATTGAAAGTGCGCATGTCAAGAGGAACAATTTGGAAAGCTCTCTCATTATATGTCATGGTATTGATGAGGACAACTTGTGCTAATAAGAGCTTGAAGATCACCAACAAATCAATATGCTTAAGTCTTTTGATTGGTACTAGACTTAGACTAGAAACTAGTTTAGGTTGAGTCTAAGGCTTAGGTAATCCTAACACATGTCTCATATGCATAAAACTTTAAATCATTTCATCTTTGAGATATGTCATTCATAATATGTTCATGCATCACATAAATACATGTATATGTGCATCCTAGGCATAAACTTAGTGTTAAACATGTATGAATCAAGTGCATAACATATTTGAGTTTTTGTAATTGAAAATACATATGAAAATATGATGTTAATCGATTAAGGCAATAATCGATTAACCTAACTTTTTGTAAAGCTGTTGAAACTGAAAAACTTGGAAAACATAATCAGTTACGTTTTTGAACAACGTTAATCGATTAACCAAGACTTTAATCGATTAACTGGGCTGCAGAACTGATTCTTTATAAACTGCGTTTTCAGAAATGATCTCATAACTTGCATGTTGCATTTCTTAGAGAGTTAGAGCATATTTGTTGCATCTAGTTGATATTGCATTTGTGAGATTAGAAAAAGAGAGAATTCTATGCTTTAGGATTGAGAGTCATTTCATGATTAATTTCTCACTATTTCATCTCACATGTCCATGCATTCATTGATGTTTTTGTGAAGATTTTGCATTCTGTAAAAACTGTTTTTAACTAATACATTGTCATTGTATATGAGACTTGTATTAGGTGTTTAGAGTAAAGTCTTATTTGTTAAATATGAGCTTTGTAATTGCTTAAGTTTACTCTATAGTTTTGTTGTGAAAAATCGTTGTAACATTGGGAATCTCGAGGTGTCGTACCACCTAACAGATTGAATTGTATCTTCATATTGCTTAGAGTTCTTGAGAAGGAAAGAACAAGGTTCTTGGCTGGGGCTACACCGAAAGAAAGGTTTTCTTTGTCGGTAGGAAGGGAGTCAAACCATAGAATAAAGTTCTTTATTTTCTTGTGAACGTCTAAGTGTTGT
>NC_032012.1:13206556-13208238 GCF_001865875.1 Lupinus angustifolius
TTCAATTATAGTGAAGAAAATCTCCCAGATCAGCCGGGAGGCCTGGATGTAGTTTGCAAGTGGACACGCAAACGAACCAGGATAAAAATCGTGTTGCAGGATTTTTTTTCTCTCTCTCTCTTTATTGCATTTAATCGGTTAACTTGTATAGTAGAATTAATTGCTATATTTTGTATCCGTGCTATACTGTTAATACTCTCATAAAATTGTAAGCTCTGTGTATTCATTTCATTATCGGTTAATTGTCGTGCAAGAAACCGAATCTGTCTGAGCTTGCTGTTCTGTTTTAATCGATTAAGTAAATTGCGTTAATCGATTATCATCATTCCTTTAATCGATTAAATTGGGGTAATTCAGCATTAAGTGTTGATTTTCGAAAAGCGGATATTCTAACCTCTACACCTATTCAACCCCCCCCCCTTCTAGGTGTATTGTAACCACTGATACCTAACATTTATATTAGCCGGATGACAAGTGTTAGGTGTGTGACCAATTTTATCAGAGTAAGAACAAGTGGTTAGATGCTTATGCGTCCATGATTTTATTTTAAAAATTGGATTAGTATGGACATTTTCTTTATGAAACATTATAGTACTTCCCACGATTGATTTTCCTAACACATTCCCATTTTTAGCCATATGACTATTTGTATAGCCAAGAGCTCTATGGTCTGTTGAATGTCTTTGGACTTTTATGATCTTGTCTAAATTATGATTGCTCATGTTGAGTTTATTAAGTTCAAGACTTAATGTTGAAACTTTAGTTTCAAGAGCAATACATTTTTGACATGAGGAAGAAGTTGGTTTTTCAATATCTTTCTTTAGAACTTTATTTTGGCTTTCCAAAATAAAAATTTCATTTTTATGTTTTAGGAAAAGTTTGGCAAGCTTAACATATTCTTGATGTAAATCATTTAAAGCATTTTGTAAATCATCATATGAAAAAATATCATTTGGTTCAAAGTTACTAACCTCATAATCATCATTTGATTTATGTGAAGCCATCAAGGAAATATATGATTGCTCCTTTATTCTGAGTTCTGCATTTGAACCATCATGTTTATCTTTTGATATAACATTTGTTCTTGTACGCTTCTTGTCCTTCTTTATTTTGAAAGTATGATGCTTTTGTAGGGCTAGACAAGTATTTTTTAGATGATCTGGTTTTCTGCATATTGAGCACGTAGATTTTTGCTTTGATGTTGATGCTTCATTATTTGTTGTAGACCTTTGTACTTCTTTGGTTCCATGTATCCTTTCTAGAGTGTCCCAATTTTCTTTCAACGTTTTGCAACTTGACACACTAAGGAACTCTTTTTCTTCTAGAGCCGACACAAGAATGTTTTTGGCTTTAAGGTCGTATTGCATTTTCTTTTTATCTTCATCATTCCATGAAGATTGGGGCTTTACTTCCCTTACGTTGTTCACAACGGTGAAGGGTTCATATGGTCCTTCTTCAATTGCATTCCATATATCCAAGTCTTGAGATTCTATGAAGATTCTTATTCCGATTTTCAAGAAATCATAGCACTCTCCAACAATGCTTGGAGGGCGATTGATGTTGGAACCTTCTCCTAGGAATGATCTTGAGGTCATCTTCAATATAGGATCAGACTTGAGAATAACTTACTCAAAAAATAGCTATGGTGCCAATTGTAAGACTGACATAGCAACTAAGAGGGC
>NC_032012.1:13208338-13252002 GCF_001865875.1 Lupinus angustifolius
AGGGAGAAGAAAATACACAAGGATTTTTATATTGGTTCACCTTCTTGTCCACCGAAGGCTACGTCCAGTACTCTTGTAATACAAGAGATTTTTCCACTAAAGATTATGAGCTGCAATTACAATATCTCACCCTGAGATCTCTATGTACCTTACACACTCCCTAATCCTTATTCACCTTTGGAAAACACCTTTCCAAGTGATTCTAATCCCCTTTCTTATCACACCTCGTGAAAGAAAGTATTCTGCAATAATAATGAAGAATGTTCAACAATGGCGGAATTGCCTTTACAAGTATGAAAGTAATGTAACTTGCAATCCAATCAAATCTTTTATATACTTAGTAATAATGCTCTTTATTAGTTTGTAAACTTGAAACACTTTCACTTTAAGCAACTTCAGAAAAATCAACTTTGAAAGTTTAAGAACTTGTTGCCAAAAGTGCAGAAAATAATTTAAGAATGTAAGAGCTTTTGAAATTTGTATGAGAGTTTTGTGTTGTGATTATGAGTTTCAATGAATTTATATAGGCTTTCCAACCAGCCAAAATGTCTCTTTGATAGGGTAGGAATTGATTGGAATGAAACCATGTCTTTGAGTTGAAACCCATTCACTTTGAATTTGAAAATCTGATGCAACAACTCTCAGTAACCGTTTACAACATTGAGTAATCGGTTACCCAAATATTATGTCCAACAGTGAATTAAAATTCACTTAGAGTAATCGATTACAACAAGTTGAGTAATCTATTACTCAACTTCGTTATCAATGTAATTTGTTACTCAAAGACAATAATTGATTACTCTGATCAGTTTTAAGTTGGATAATTCTTTTCTCACTCATGTAACCTGTTACTCGGATTTCAGTAACTTGTTATACAATATTTTGAAAATTGTTTTATTTAAACTTTGAAGTGTTTCAATTTTCTTTAAAAATATTTTGAGCAATACTACTATTATATATTCCAGAGTATGGGATAGAAGTACCTATTTAGACTTAGACTAAAAGTCTTGAATATCTTGAAGTTTGAATCTTCATTGTCTTCATAAGTATTCTTCCTTTTCTTCTTTTTGGTGATGTTGTTGTCTTCATCAAAACCGTGCCAAGGTCAGGAGCAAAGATCTTCTTCACAAGAAGTGGTCTCAAAAGAGTTCCAACCAACCATCATGCTCTTTCCATGAGGCAGGAATCGATTTGAATGACATTTGTTCGTGTGGGAAGAAATTGTTTAAGTTTGAAAATGAAAATTGGTGCAACATCAATAACTAACCGACTACTCCCTTGGAGTAATCAATTATGCAAAGCTTTTGTCCAATTGAATAAGAGTAATCGATTAATCAATAGGATAACCGATTTCTCTCCTTTGTTTTGTCTGGTAACCTGTTACTCAGTTTTGGGTAACATGTTACTGTTAAAGTAACTTATTATTCAGTTTCGGGTAACCTATTACTCAATTTTATAAAAGTTTATTTTAAACATTTTGAACTCAATTTAAAAACAAGTTAAAGTTTTCAAAAACATTTTGAAAATCATTCCTAAGAAACATTAATATATATCTTAAGTAAATGACTTTGGAAGGAAGTATTTAACCTAGAAAGCTATAAGATCTTATCACTTGAGGTGTTTGTCTTCTATGCTTCAAGTCTTCAATTGTTTTTTGTTGTTGTTAATATTGATGTCTTCATCAAAATCTAACAAATGTTAAAGAACCAGATCTTCTTCACATTATATACTAGTTCACCCAATTCATAGAATATATCCTTTCTCTTGAAAACATCAGGTTTCTACTATTATTAATCTCACGTTATAGAGAAGTATTTTTTGCATCTCATTTCCACATCTATCCTATCTAGGGGTCAACATTAAAATAGAGTTGTTAAATTTGTGTAAAATAACTTAAAACTTGTAAATATTTCAATCACATTAGAAAGAGTAGAATTAATATGTAAAATAGAAAGATTGTATATTAATAACATATCATTGAATATCATCTTTATCACAATACTATTAATTTTCAAATACTTAGTTAAGTGTAAACCTATCAATCATACTAAATCTTATCAAAAAACACACTTAACATTTAATAGTGGAAGATACGTCCTCGGTCTAATTCCATCAATCACGTGAAAAGGAATGGGGCGGAGTGTAATTTGCCATTTTTATTTAAGTAAAATCTAAATATAAAAAACCTAAATTCTCTATGTTAGGGTTCCATTTTCTTCAAGTTTCTGGTTATCGTGCTTGAACCACCAAAAGAGGAAAAAAGGAGTAAATACTACTTAAAGGTACAGTTTCCTGAACTATTTGTTTGCTGCATTTTAATTTGTTGGTTAAATAACTTATTTGAAGAACTGCAATGGAAATTACAGAATAACAATGCTTCCTCGGCGAATGAAGAAAGCAATCACTGATAATCCAAAGAAGCTTGCCAACTTGATTGACCTTGTCAACCTTCCATCTACTCTTAGAGATTTCGTTGGTCAATCTCAGATTTCTCGTTTGGGCTGTTTCATGCGCGTTTGGTCCTACATTAAAACCAATAATCTTCAGGTTATTACTTTATTTTATTTTAAATATTCTGTTTTTCCAATTTCAACTTTTATAAAATTCATCAAAGTTGATTTTTTAAACAATTCTTTGGAACCGTGTATCTAATTATTGATTAAACAGCTGTTTCAGTTTGGGAAATTATAAGCACCAAGTATATTAGTTCATGATTTTCCAGATTATAGTTGTAGCTCCTGAAGGGAAATAAGCTGAATTAAAATTGTTCTAGCTTAAAATGGAAAACTTTACGGCACATATAAGATCTAAGATGTATGGGACTAGTTTAACTGAATGCTAGGCTGTAGAGCCAACAAAAGATGAAGAGAATACATTTAATGTAACAGTGATGAAAACGTTGTTAGATGAAATGATATACTAGACAATATAGGAATTATGAATGAATGTGCTAGAGAGAATGTTGAGGTAACAACTATTATAAAAAAGTTGCTAGAATCTTTTCTCATGTGAATATGTTGAAAGTACTCAAGTAGATAAAATGGAGAGTAGCCTAATAGTAAGAGGCATGGGAAACACGAATAATAATAAGTAAAACAATTAAGAAAGATTTAGATTCACTGCCTCTCTATATGTAGTGAGGTTCCTTCTTTGTATAATTAATGAGAATTGATTCTTCTCTTGAAATAAAATCAGTTTCACCTTTTCTCTCCACTCTCTCTTTTCTATCTAGTTCATTTTTACATTTCTTACATGGTATCAATCGCCTCTCTGGCCAACGCTAATGAACCTGTTCTAACCAATTCTCTTTTTTCACCATATGCTCATTCTGTTTCTGCTTCTCTTCAATCTCTTTCTCCTACCTTGTCTTTTCCACTCCCAACCAGAAAGCTAACTGACAAAAACTACCTCACATGGAGTCAGTTTATGCTTCTTGTGCCGAGAGCTAATAGAGCCATGAGAATTGTTCAAAATCCCGAAATTCCTCCTATGTTTCTCATCGAATCCTGGCTATTATAGCTGCACAAACGTGTGAATCCGGGCTATTTTAGCTGGGAGGAGGAACAAGATCAAACCATCTTTTCTTGGTTGTTAAATTCCATTTCCGAGAATATACAACCTAGGGTTGTTGGTTGCTTGCATATTTGGCCGTTATGGCAATAACTTCATGCATACTGTAATGCACACACCGATGCTAGGAGTTGCCAATTGAGAGCCCAACTTCGCACAATTTCTCAAGGATCTAGTCCTGTTTCTAAGTATTTTTCCAAAATTAAGGTCATAACTGATTCCCTCATTTCTATTGGTAGCCCTCATTTCTATTAAGTTCCAATTAGTTATCACTGCCATTGAGAGCCAACTTGATCCTCCTTCCATTATTGATTTAGACCAAGTTCTCCTAACGTTTGAGTCACATCTTATTAAATATCATCACTAAGACAATTTCTGATGCCTTGTATACTAATATGGCCTCTGTTCCACCACCTAATCAATCTCCTATATCAGTGTCTAATTCTATGTCTCTTTCTTCCAAATTCCACAGACTAAGTCACATTCTCGTGCTCAATTTGATGTTGTGCCACATCCTGTGTATGGTGGTGCATGTGGTGATTGTCCAAGAAGACGAGGACGCCATTTTCCACATGGAGGGAGGTTATAGAGTCATCCAGGTGGCGTTTACTTTTGCAGATATTTAACCGCCCTGGTCATGACCTGACATTGAGCTATTATGCACTATATGATCCTACAACTAGTAATCTAGTGTTCTACTAAGCTTATCCCTATGGCTCTATGCAATATACTTCACCATATCATCCTGGTACTCCTTATGGGGCTATGTCTAGAATGCATAGGCTTGATTTCCACTATAATCCTCCTACTTCTAGGCCATCCTTTCAATACAAAAGTTACTCACATTCATGTTGTCTAGCACACTATCCAAATTCTTATCCTTCTTCTCATCCCTACACCTCTAGACCTAATGTCGCTCACATCCCTAATGCACATCCTTATGCCATGAATGTCAGTACTGTAAATCCTACTACTAAACATTCAACATAGTTCCCTGACTCTGATGTAGCCAATCATATTACTTCAAATTCTTCATTGATGTTAGAACCTCTTGAGCATTTTGGACTTGATCATATTTACATGGGCAATAGGACTAAAGCTTCTATTGTTTGTAGACTAAATACTTGTTTGACTTCATTAATAATTTTTAATGTTCCTCTTTTTAGATGCCTGTTGTTAAAGCTCACAAAATTCATTCTCCTGCTTCTAATAGTGTGTGTATGCTAATACATTTGATTTGTCATATCATGATCTCTAGGGACCTGCCCCATTATATTATGAATCTCGTTTTAGATGCTATTTTTCTATAGTTGATGTACAAACTAAACATACTTGGATCTACCTTCTTAAACAAAAATCAGAAACCATCACATTGTTTAAATATTTTATTAAACTGATTCACACACAATTTAATAAAGTTCTTAAGGCTGTCCGAAGTGATTGGGGTGGTGAGTTTTGACCCTTCACTGATTTCCTATCCTCTCGGGATTTCTCATAGGTTGTCTTGTCCTCATACCCATCATCAACATGGTACAATAGAGAGAAAACATAGGCACATTGTTGAAACAAGGCTAGCTTTACTAGCTCTTGCTTGTTTACCCCTAACCTTTTGTGAATATGCATTCACAATTGCAGTGTTCCTGATTAATAGGCTACTCTCTGTAACACAATAATAACATCCCTCATTTTTTGCTGTTTGGTATAATTCCTGACTATATCACTCTGAGGGTGTTTTTTGGTTGTGCTTATTTTCCCACTAAGACCTTAAAACAATCATAAGCTTGAATATAGGTCTGCTGAGTGTACTTTCTTAGGGTATTCTACTACTCATAAGGGTTACAAGTGCTTATCTTATGATGGCAGGTTATACATTTCCTCCTTTGGTTCATGAGTCTCCTTCTCAACCTAGTAATCACTCTCAATCTATTCCTTCACCTTCTACCAACACAAACACTACACCTTATTCTTCTTCCTCTGGTGGTAATCCTTCTCCTCTTGACAAGTCCATCATACCAAGAGTTTCCAGACTACTTATAGCCCATGTTGAACCTTCTACTATTAAAGAGGTTCTTAACAGTCCTGTTTGGAAACAAGCCATGTAGGAAGAGTATGATGCACTCCTCAAACTTGACACCTAGTCTTTAGTTCCTCTTCCTTCATGCTGTTCTCCGCTCTAGTGCTTGTGATAATGTGTTATGGAGCTTCTACTATTGGCCAAACCAAAACTAAGATTAATTTTCAGGTGGCTTGCTATGCTACATGCCAGGAATGTTTTAACTGAGCACGGATGGGGATATGCAAAATGATACCCAGGAAATGAAAGTTGCTGGGGTGGCATCTGAGGGTAGCTTTTTTTTGGTACTACCAAGGGTATTCTCTAATCTTATATGTAAGGAACTAATCTTGTTCGGGGTGCGTGATTGTTTCTCCTAACAAATATTCCTCCCATGAATTGAACTTTGACCTTTTTGTCTTTCTAGAGATCTAATGAAACCTTAAATTACTAGATCAAGCCTTATTGGTTAAGGGTAGCTTTGAGAATACATCTGAATTAATTTGGCTAAATAATGAACATAGAAGAAATGAGAGCATAACAAATGAGAGGAGGGAAAGGAGAGAAGGGAGAAAATGCATTTCACATTTTGGTGCATTCTGTATAATATTACATGAGTCTTGTATAAGCCAAGCTTATTAGAGGCCGCTCGTGTTGTCTGATAGAGAAAAGAATGAATTATAATCAATCGGAGAAGATGTCTTCTATTTTAGAGCTAAAATTTTAGTCCCTCATATTTTTCGATCATATTAGTTTAGTCCTTCAAAATAGAAAAGACCTAAAATGATTCCCCAAAATTTCAAATGTAGGTCAAATTAGTCATTTTAGTATGTTTTACAACACTTGGTAGGGACTAATTTGACTTACCTTTGAAATTTTTAGGAACCATTTTATGCCTTTTCTTTTTGGAAGGACTAAACTAGTAAGGTCGAAAAATATGAGACTAAAACGAGTATTTACTCTTTATTTAATAGACATCTGGTAATAATATTTTATGATACTCTCAGATAGTTACCTTTTTACATAGATTATACCACGTTAAAACTTAAAACCTTACTAGCAAAAACATTGTCGGACAAAAACCTAATTTAAAAATGGTACATTATTCTATAACATGTTATCTGATAATAGCCTCATTAAAACCCTTGAAGGAAAAATCATTGGAACAAAATCACGATGAAGAAAAAAAAGTACAGTGCATATTAATTGCTCCCATCATGTGGAAAATATTCATTAAGTAGATGAAGACTAATTTCGTGAACTAGTTGCTTGAATGTTTTATGTGGTAATAATTTATTACTTTTGTACAAGATCTGCTACATTGTCATTCGATTGAACATGTTGAAAGCGGAATTCTTAAGGTCATGAGTGTAAAAGAGCCTTGGAGAAATACGTTTTTTCTATCTCCTTGAATGCCATATTCTTTCAATTGGGTACATACAACATTATTTTCATATAAAATATCCGAAATAATTTTTGTAACAATAGACTACAATTTTCTTGTATATGTATGTGTTTGATTTTAAAACGTACTATTGGATTATTAGTTAGTTTAATAGCACTAATGTTGCCACACCTAATAGAAGTGCAAAACAACAACTTAATGCAACACAAACTAGCTTCTTACAAGACCAGAAATCTAGAGTGTTTCCTAATATGTGACATATATTACAAGTACTCTTTCATTTCGTTTTACATCTAGCAAAATCTGAATCAGAAAACCCAACCAAATCACATATACTATCAATTACCATGAACCTACCTATTTTGTTCCTTTAAGATATTTGATTATTCTCTTAACAACAACTAGATGTTTTCTTTAGGCTTTAGTTGATACCTAGAATATAAGCATACACTAAACATGATATCATGTCTACTTGTATTAAGGTAATAGATAGCCAATTATACATCGATATTAGGTGATATATGTGGATTTCCTAACTCATTTTTGTCGACTAATGTACTTGAACTAATGGGCGTGGTTACTATTTTGTACTATGTCAAACCTTTTTAATAGGTCTTTGCAGTACTTGGATAAGTTTACAAAGATGTTATTCCTGATTTGCTTTATTTGTAGTCCATAAAAGTACTTCAATTTACTAATAATTAACATCTCAAACTCACCTTCCATGTTGTTAGCAAACTCACTACACAATGATCCAAAAATAATATCATTGACACATATTTGGACTAATTATGTATGTTGAACAATCATTTACTTTTAATAAAGAATGTAGTGCCATATTTTCCCATTTTTGACATAGGAAGCTGTTGGATCTATCATATAAAGACCTAGGAGGTTGTTTCTAGGGATGGCAAAAAAACCTGTACCCGCGGGTAAAACCCGTACGGGCACGGGTACGGGTCACAAACGGGTACCCACAGGTATTATAAAATGGGTTTTTAAAAATACCTGTAGTACATACGCCCGTACCCGCGGGTACCCGTTATTTATATGATTAATATATTATATTTAATTAAAATAAAAAATATATTATTCTAACATTTATTACACTATGTATATTTTTTCCTTTTACTTTGTTTATATATTTTATTGAGTTTGGTGGTGAAACACCCTACAAATATTATTACATGCGTAAAAACACACATGTTTTACAAAGAAAATATATATATTTTGTTAAAAAATGAGATAAAAAATCACACAAATGGAAACCACCAATAAATTTAGCATTTTTGCCAAATATTCAATCAAAAGGTACACATATAATTAAATTTTATCTTATTTAAAACACAATTTAAGTAAAAATTTAAAAAGTTATTTATAATAGAGAAACCCGCGGGTACCCAGAAATACCCGCAAATACCCGCTAACGGGTACCCGTACGAGTACGGTCCGCTCACGGGTACTCGTACGGGTACGGGCGGGTATGAGTATTACTCTTCTATTTTGAAACGGGTAGCGGGTAGCTACTACCCGTGCCCGCCCGTACCCGTTGCCATCCCTAGTTGTTTCAAGTCAGAAAGTATTTTCTCTAGTTTATATACACAAGAAAGGTTTTTATAATTTTTAAAATCTGGAGGTTGTTCAACATACCCCTATGCTTTTATATAACCATTTACAAATGCACTTTTGACATTCACTTAATATAATTGGAAATTTATATAACATGCATAAACAAATAGTAATATAATAGCTTCAAGTCTAGTGACAAGGACAAAACTTTCATCAAAATCTACGTATTCCTCTTGATTATATCTTTGAGCTACTAGTATACTTTTATTTCTAATAATTTTTACATTCTGATCAAACTTGTTGCTAAATACCCATCTAGTACCAATTACATGTCGATTCTTAGGTCCTAGGACTAGTTCCCAAACCTTATTTATTTCGAATTAATTGAGTTCCTCTTGCATGGCTAAAAGCCAATGCTTGTCTTCTATAGCATCATATATTCTAGATGGTTCCGTTTGAGAAACAAAAGTGATATTTAAATATTCATTGAGATTAAGTCTAGTATACTCCCTTATTTATATCTTTGACGCTGCTACCTATTGGATGATATGTATGACTTCTCATTCTTTTGGTAGATTATAATGAGTTTTCTCTTCAAGTCGAGGAATCTCCTTGTTGTGCTTCTCTTGCTTTATTTCACTTTGTTCTTCTGCATCATTTGAAGCATAATTCTTTGATATACTTGGTAAATTTCCTTCATCAAGAATAACAACTCTTTTCTCATTAGAGGGGCTAGTCTCATCAAAAGAAACATGAATAGATTCTTCAATGTTAAGAGTTCTCTTATTAAATGTTCTATAAGCTTTACTTGTAAGAGAAAAACATAGGAAGATTTTTTTATCAGATTTAGTATCAAATTTACCAAGATTATCGTTTCCACTATTTAGAATAAAATGTTACTACAAAAATCATGCAAGTGAGCAATATTAGGTTCTCTTATTTTGTAAAGTTCGTAAGAGGTTTTTTTAAAACATGTCTAATTAAAACACATTACAAACATAACTAGCAATGCTAACAACATCAACCCAAAAGTAATTAGGCAAATCATGTCTAATTAAAACACAGTTACAAACAACTAGCAATTGGAACAACATCAACCTCAAAGTACTTAAGCAAATTTCTTTTATTTAACATTGTTTTAGCTATATCTTCTAAGGACCTATTTTTCCTTTCTACAACTCCATTTTATTATGGTGTTCTAGGTGCTGAAAAGTTATTTGAAATACCATTTTCATCACAAAACTCTTCAAACACACAATTTTGAAAGTACCCTCTTGATAACCTCTAATAGAAGAAAAAATTAAGGACATTTCATTTTGATACGTTTTGCATATTTTCTAAAAGCAAGAAAATCATGCATAGAATCTTCTATGGTTTATGTTCTCTTATTAAAAATTCTATATGCTTTACTAGTTAGAGAATAACCAAGAAATATGTATTCATCATATTTAGCATCAAATTTACCAAGATTACCTTGAGAATAGTCTGATTAAAACTCTATTGGAGATATAACAAGTTGTACTAACTACACCCACCCATAAGTATTTGGGAAGATCAGTTTCATTCAACATTATATGTGCTAGTTCCTCTAATGACCTATTCTTTTTCTCTGTAACACTATTTTTTTCGTGGTGTTCTAGGTGCTGAGAAATTATGTGAGATACCATACTTATCACAAAATACCTCAAACAAAGCAATTTGAAATTCTCCCACATGTTCACTTTTAATAGCATAGTTTTTTTTAGATATTTTTCATTTTAGACTTGTTTCACATATTTGCGAAAGGCATGAAAAACCTCATTTTTGTGTACCAAAAGTAGTATCCAAGTGAATCTTGAGAAATCGTCTATTATTAAAAGAGCATAATAGTTTCCACAAAACTTTTTGTCCTAAAAGGACCAAATAAATCCATACGCAACATTTGTAATGGCCTATGAGAAGAAACTACATGCTTAGGTTTAAAAGACACTTTAGTTTGTTTACCCTTTTGACATGCATCACATAGTTTGTCTTTAAAAACTTCATTTTAGACAAACCAACTACTTGTTCATGTTTAATCAATTTATTCAAATGGTCCATGTGAATGTGTGCAATTCTCATATGCCATAATCATGCATCACCATTATTGACAACAAGACACTTAACTCTTAAGGAAATATCATTTAATGAGATCATATAAATATTGTTAATCCTATTTCCTATGAGTTTAGCATCACGTGTTACCTTATTCTCAATGATGTACTTGTTATGGTAGAAAGCCACATAGAAATCCTTGTCACAATGTTGATTGATGCTTAAAAGATTATGTTCAAGGCCTTTAAGATATACGTTGGGAACAAGCGAACAATCAAATAGCAAAAGAGAATAGGGATAAAAGAATAACACATGAAATTTGGTAATCGGGTGTCTCACTTGTAGCTCTTCACTCCTCTTCTCATATCCAATGTGAGACTTCATACTTGAATAAACCCAACAATCTTCCCCTCAAGTGTGGATACCACACACTTTCTGGCCTGCTCCCCCTTAAGCCCACCATGTCCCAATCGAACTTGGCTCTGATACCAATTGTTGGTGCAGCGGAAACGATCATTGCACAATGTTAGTCACAAGCAATCAAATAAAGTGCATAAAATAAATAGAAGATAATAAACAAGGGAATTTGGTAACTGGTTTCAGCCAATTGTGCTTACATCCCCAAGAACATTGAGCGACTACCAATATATTATTAGATAATAATGATTACAAGCTCTAGCACACCCATGGACCTAAGTGCCCATGAGGTGTTTCTATTTGGTGCTTATATCTAGTGCTTCTATTGGGAAACATAATAATAAGGTACATGAGTCTAATATATAACATTGATACTCTAGTTTAGTCTAATACTAGACAATATGAGACTTCATATAATAATATATTTCAAACATCCCCAACAATATAGTACTCATTCTATGGTAGTAGAAGGTGGCTTTCCAACTTGACAAATTCCATGTATTCTTCCTTTATTGTTATCCCCATAGGTGACGAATCCTTTGTCCTTGGAGTGAGGACTGAAAATTTACTTTTGTCACCCATCATGTGCTTAGAACAGCCGTTGTCCAGATACCACATTTCTTTTGCAGCTTCTAAGTGTTGTTTCACAAGGACTCTAAACTATACTTAGGGTAAAAAGATATTCAATGATTTTTCTCTCTGATTAATTGATTAAAGGATGTCTTAATTGATTAACTGCTTCTGCATATAATCGATTAACTTCAAAGCTTAATCGATTAACCAGTTATTGTTTCTTGAAAAACTTGTTTTCTTGATACACCAAGATGCAAAGATTTAATTAGTCTTGTATGCACTCTACCATATGAATTTACATAGATAATTACACGAAACAAAATATGCAATTAACTCAGAGAGATTTGAATGCCAAGTAAAGTAAATCTAATATTGCGAAAACATAAAGAGTAAGGGATACGAAAATTTAGACGATGACTTTTTTCCTAGTTCTATTGCTGATCCACATGTAATCTACATCCAAGCATCCCCTTCTATTCTTGAGAGATTTTCTTCATTGTGGAACAATAACAATGTTTTACTAACACACTTCCGCAGAGACTATCTTGGACTTAAGCTTCTAATGGCTTGCCTTCACCCACTTTTAATGGATCCCTCACCACTTCTAATGGGCACCCCCACCACTTCTAACTTCTCTACCAAGATACTTGTATAGTGAACCTAGCTTCTAATGGCTCCTCACCACTTCTAAACAAGCTTTCTCTAATCTTTTCTCTTGTTCTTGGTGATACCACACACTAAAGAGAAACAACCAATACAATCGTCTACAATGTGTACAAAAGAATAATGCACCTAAATATGTTGAATATATGGAAGTATAAGTGGCAACTAAGAGGGGGATAAATTAGTTTCCTAGATTAAGTAGGCAATTTTTATGCTATGAAAGTTTATAGCATGTTGCAACAGAAATAATGCAGAAAATAACCAATCAAAAGATAAAGAGAGTAAGGAGAAGAGAGACAAGTACACATGAGTTTCATATTTGTTCACATTCTTGCCCACCGAATGCTACATCTAGTACTCTTGAAGCACAAGAAATCTCTTGACTGATATTACGAGTTGTAATTACAATGTGTCAATTTTTCTTGGTTACTCATTACTCAGTTTGGTAACTTGTTACTAAGTGTCACACAGTTCAAATAATATGTTAGTCAGGTCTAGTAACTTGTTACTCAAGTCAAGTAACTCGTTACTTAGCATTTTGAAAATTGATTTGTTTTGACTAAGAGTTTTCCAACTTCTTTCACAAATGTTTTTCAACTTATGAGCATTGCTACTAAATATATTAGAGCTTAAATGATAGAAGTACCTATTGAAGACTTTAAAAAATAATTGTCTTGATGCTTGATCTTCTATGTCTTCATAGTATTCTTCCTTTTACTTCTTTTTAGCAATCTTGGTGTGTTCATAAAAATTGTGCCAAAGTTAGGAGCAAGATCTTCTTCATAATCTCCCCATTTTTTATGATGCCAAACCAACATCGTCTTTAAAAATGGAGTTTTCTAATTTCAGCATACTTCATAAGATTTGACAAGGTTGCCTTGAGTATGCTCCCCCTTTGTTTTTAAGTATGTTCCTAAAAGATGTGAAACATAAAATACAACTCCAACTTTTCTCCCCCTTTTGACTTCTACAAAAGAAGGAAAAGTCAAGTTTCCAACATAGTATATACATATATATACAACGAAAAGAGTACAAGATAAGGTTATGACTTATTTCGAAGCCAATGTCATAATAATTAATATGAGCCACATACTATAAATGCTATAAGATGACAGATTCATGTGACACACCATAACATCATACGCAATAAGGTAAAAGAGGTTCATACAAAGCATAAAGTAAGCGAAAGTTAAGCATTACAAAGCCAATAAAAAATCCAACAAGTTCAATAATTAACATCATCAAAGATCAACTAGCAAATCCTAGACAACAATTACTCTAAGATTCTAGCTCATCACTATCATCATCAGATCCATGTAATCGAACCGATTTGATAATCTTCTCAGTTTAACTTGGACTTTTTAATTCTTAGCATCAAGGGCATCCATGATCATCTGATTGGTAGCCATGGCAGTAGATGAAGATGATTCGGCATGGAATGTATAGGTTGAGGTACAAGAAGGTCAACTGAAGGATTTTCCATAGGAACAACCTGTTGATCACTTTGATTGCTTGTAGATCATATCATAGGGGTCTCGAAAGAATCCCATTTTATGGATCATATCCACATCGATCTTGCTATTCCTAACATATGAGTATCTCTAAAAGACCATATTTGTCGCATTATCATCAAAACCCAATTTATTGAAATGTTATGCTTAAGAGCATACATAAGTTGTAGTTCCATATCGCTAATTTGCGAGATTTGAAATTTGGGAACTATAACATGCTTATAAGGTAATGAAGGAAACAATCTTCTAGATTGAGATTCCCGACATATAGGATATCTCTATATTTAACAATTTCACCTAAGGTCCTTTGCTTATGCATTTGAATTTCCCTCTTATAAAATCTACACATAGAGTAGTATAATTCTTTTTTACTATACGCCTCCCATTTACATTGAACACCAAAACCCATTATAGTTCATGTGTATGGTATATTACAACAAATTGAACTAAAAGTTCACAAATCTAAGGCAATGTCCTTGTCCTTGAAAAAAGTAAACAATTTAATCCTTTTAAAGTTCAGATTGTAGTAAAATACCCACTCAAGTTCAGGGTAATAGATACAATGTTCCTCACAAAAATAAAAAATATTTTGTTGCCTAAGGAGGGTGGTGAAAATGAAATCATCAAACTCAAAAGAGTGAAGCTTACCATACTTAGGAGCAAAAATGGATCTCTGTAGAAAATGCTACTTGAACACTTTTCGTTGCTCATTAGTTGCAAGAAGTCGTGCCAAATCCAACGGATTAGCCTCTAAAGAAGTTGGTTGCTTCCTTTGAGACACATTGATATGTTGCTTCTTGGTTCTTGATGAATAAGCCATGAAATTGAAATTTTAAAATTCTAAGTTTTGAGGATATGAGAATTGTGGATTTTTGATTTAGTGCTCTAAACACGAAAAAAATGGATGAAATTTGTTTAGAAATGAAAATATGATAGAAATCAATATATAAATTACTCAAAATGGTTAAGAAATGAAGATTTGTAAAGTGGAGGGGGTAACCACGATTTTTAGAGGTTTGAAGGAAGAATATGAAGTTTCTGAAAAATGAAGGAATCACTTTAAATAATGCATAGTGTAATCGGTTACTCAAGGCAGAGTAATCAGTTACATTAGTGAAAATTACCCAGTTCTCAGACACTCAACTTAGTGTAATCGGTTACTCTCCAATGTAATCAATTACAATTCCTTACTGTTTCATCCATTAATCAGTTACTCATCAGAGTAATCGGTTATTGTCTTCAGTTTTTGAAACCTTCAGACATGTGATGCCTAGTAATTGGTTACTCACATATAGTAATCGATTACCTACCTCAAAAAATGAAAATTTAAGAAACATTTAAGTATGTTTAAGCACAAGTAGGCATGTTGAAATCATAATAAAGCAAACATATAAGTGTGTTAAGACATTTAAGACAAGTTAGTTTCATCATTATGCCCAATTCTCGTCTAATCTTATAGAAATGTTTTTTAGCTAAAAGTTTTGTAAAGATGTCTACTAATTGGTCATGTGTATCAAGAAACTTTAAGAGTATATCTTTCTTTTTGATATGATCTCTAAGGAAGTGATGTCTTATATCAATATGTTTGGCCCGGGAATGCATCATTGGATTCTTAGTGATGTTAATAACATTAGTATTGTCACATTTATAGGGATTACATCCTAGGCCCCAACCATAGACTTGTAATTGTTGCTTAAGCCACAACACTTGAACATAACAACTACTTGCTGCAATGTATTATGCCTCAAAAGTACTTAGAGCAACACATGCTTTTTACAAGACCATGAGACAATGCATTTCCTAGAATATGACAAGTACCACTTGTACTTTTTCTCTCAATTTTGCATCTAGCAAAATCTGAACTCGAGTATCCCACCAAGTCATGTAGACATCATTTCGGATATCACAACTCTACATCAGGTGTGCCTTTCAAATGTTTCATTATTCTCTTAACGACAACTAGATGCAACTCTTTGGATTTTGATTGATAACGTGCACAAAGACAGACGCTAAATATGATATATGGTCTACTTGCAGTTAGGGAGTCGATCATACCTTGATACCTTAAAATATCTATGCACTTTCTTGCTTCATCAGTATCAATGAATGTTCCAGAATCCATCAGAGGGACAATAAATTTGCATTCATCCATCTCAAAGTGCTTTAGCAGATCCCTACAATATGTGGATTGACTAACAAAGATACTATCCTTGAGTTGTTTGATTTGAAGTCTAAAGAAATAGTTCAACTTCCCCATCATGGATATCTCAAACTTTTCTTGCACCATCTTACCGAAATTACTACACAACAACTCATTAGCAGAATCGAAAATAATATCATCAACAAAAATTTGAACGAGTAAAGTGTGATGATCTATTTTCTTAATGAATAATATAGTATGAACTTTTCCTTTGGTAAAACATTTTCAAGTAAAAAGCTTGTTAGACGATCAAACCAATCACATGGAGCTTGCTTTAAGCCATATAGAGCTTTCTTAAGTTTATAGACATGCAAGGGATGTTTATAATCTTCGAAACCCGAAGGTTGTTCGATATACACCTCTTCTTGAATATAAGCATTTAGAAATGCACTATTTATGCTTATTTGATATAACTGAAAATCCAAAGAATATGCATATGCTAGCTATAACCTAATGGCTTCAATTCTAGCAACTAGAGCGAAAGTTTCATCAATGTCTATACCTTCTTCTTGGATGTATCCTTGGGCCACTATCTTGCTTTGTTTCTCATAATAATACCATTTTCATCTGATTTGTTTCAAAAGACCCAACAAGTTCCTATTACATGTCTATCTTTGGGTCTAGGAACACGTTCCCAAACATTGTTTCTCTCAAACTAGTTAACCTCATCTTGCATAGCAAGAATCCAATGCTCATCCTCAATTGCATTATCAATCTTGGATGGCTCAACTTGAGAAATGAAGGTCATGTTTAGACAAGCATCATTCAATTTAAGTTGAGTGATAACACCTTTACTTATATCACCAATGATGTTGTCAATAAAATGATATTAGTGAGTTCTCTGTTCTTTAGGAAAATCAGAGTGAACATGCTATTCTTGTGATGGTAAAACATCATCTATTTTCAATTGCTCTATGCTAGTTGTTGCTTCAATAATGGATTTTTCTCTAAGAAATTAACTAGGTAAGTCATCATCATCAAAAGTAGACTTGTCCTCCATAGAGAGGTTAGTCTCATCAAAAGAAACTTGAACAGATTATTCCATGGCTAATGTTCTCTTATTAAATATTCTAAAAGCTTTGCTTATAAGAGAATAGCCAAGGAAAATTCCTTCATAAGATTTTGCATCAAACATACCTAAGTTATCCTTACCATTATTAAGCACAAAACATTTACAACCAAACACATGCAAGTGAGAAATTTTTGGTTTTCTACCTTTGAAGAGTTCAAAGGGGGTTTTCTTTAGAATGTCTTTATTAAAACTCGGTTAGAAACATAACATGCTGTACTGACTGCATCAGCCCCAAATTTTTTTGGGAGATTAGGCTCATTCAACATAGTACGAAGCAGTTCCTCCAAAGACATATTCTTTCTTTCTACAACACCATTTTCTGTGTGGTGTTCTAGGAGCAGAAAAATTGTGAGTGATACTAAGATCAGAAGATGCAAGCATGCATGAATGAACATATTGTGTATGCAAACATGCATCACATAGATTTTGATGAACACGGGTTGATGAAAGACAGAGTTTCATAAAAACGAAGATCGATAACAAGGATTGTATATCAAGGACAAGCTTGAAGGGATGAACAAATCAATAAACAACAAAGTCAAGACTCAAGCTCACACAAGATAAAATGTTCAAGAAGATCTAGAGGCTAAGTATTTTATATCTTTAGTAGGTCTTAAGATGTTTTCTTAGAAAGAGTCTAGGCTAAGGATGAAACCTAATAGAAGTCACACAAGCTAAAATCAGTCATAACAAAAAATGAGACTTACATGCATATACATGATTTACATGCATATGCATACATACATGATCATATGATTTTGGATGCATTTAAAATGAGTTTTAAATCATACATCATTTAAAGTCATGCATCATATTTTAACAAATAATGTATGAGGTTCATATCATAATGAAATATCTTTTGTAAAACCAATAATCAATTAAGAGATATTTTAATTGATTAAGCATTGAATTCTTGAGAATCTGTTAATCGATTAAGTATGGGTTTAATCGATTAAGGGTTGTTACAATTTCTGGTTTATGGTATTTTAAAGATTTGTTAGTCGATTAAATTTAGTGATAATCGACTAACTAAAGCTGAAAACAGAATTGTATATAAACCCAAGTTTTTCGTATTGCTTAATAATGATCATATTTTGAATATACAAGCATATATTTTCATAGAGTTAGAACACATACACAAAATATAGATTTTACATTATTGTGAAAATCATAGCTCTTTCACTTTCATATATTTATAGAGATTTTCAAAGTGTTCTTTTGAAAAAAGAGAAAAAGGTGAATCTTTAGAAAGATCCCCATAGAACTTCATTGTCAAATCTTTTTTGTAAAAAGAAACCTTGCATGTCACATTTTCTATGTTGTGATTGTGAGATTTGTAGAGGGGTTCTTAGATTGTAGAAGAATGTTAATTCTGCACATTGAGGTGCTCATATAACTTGAAATATTTTAGACAAGGCAACAACACATTCTCTTGGAGTGTTGTATCACCATTAAAAGAGAGTTGCTTTGGGAAAACCCTAGTTGTGGTTAGGTAAATGTCTTCATTAGAGTAAGAGGTCTTGGTTCGAGCGAAACAAAGGTTGGGGCTAGAGTCGCGAAAGGTGTTAGTATCCGAGTATGCGAGCTTAGTAGTCAAACCGAAGTGGGAGACTCGTCAATTCCAAGAAAGGAGCATATTGTGTCTTGTATTGGAAGTTTGTTTGTAAAAGAACTCATAATTTCCATAGTGATGAAAAATCTTCCAAGATCAGAAGGGGAGGTCCGAATGTAGTTTGGAAGTGGATCCGCAAATGAACCAGGATAGAAGTCGTGGCTCATTCTTCTCAACCCTTAACTTTTTACATTTCCGTATTACATGATTTACTTAACTTGACATGCATATCATTTTGAGTTAATTGCATATTATATTTTGTGCATTTTCTATTCTTAATCATCTAAAAGATTGTATATAAGTTTAGTTGAATATTGTCAAACTTGGATATCAAAAGAAAACTGTTTTCATAGAACTAGAACTGAATAATCGATTAGGGTGTTTAGTTAATCGATTATCTGTAGTACGAGTTAATCGATTATAGCTGTTGTTTATCGATTAAACAATGGGTAAATTTGTATAATTTGTTTGTTTATCGAGCAATAGTAATTGTATACCGTATCACCTATTCACCCCGTCTAGGTGAATTAAAGAGCCCTGTGAGACCTAACAAGTGGTATCAGAGCTAGTACGATCATGCTAGATTAACCACTTAGATCGTTGATCCTAGGCACTTTTACCATGGGCTCTTCAAACCCTTTTAGCGGCGATGACGCATCCATCAACCACCCTCCGATTTTTAGTGGCGAGGGGTACTCGTACTTTAAAATCCGAATGAGGATCTTTATTGAGGCAATTGATACAGATGTTTGGGATGCCATAGAATATGAACCTTTCATTCCACTACACATGATGGAAGGAGAAACCAACGAGAAACTAAGAAGTCTTTTGACCAACGAGGAAAAGAGAAAAGTGCAGCTTGATTTGAAAGCAAAGAATATTATAACCTCTGCAACTCTCATACGAGGAGTTCTTCAGGATTTCTCAGTGCAATAGTGCCAAGGAAATGTGTGACACTTTACAAGTAACCAACGAAGACACTAATGAGATCAAACGATCTAGATTGAATACATTAATGCATGAGTATGAGTTATTTCACATTTTTCCACATGAGTCTATTTCTGATTTGCAAAAGCTATTTACTCACATTATTAATCATCTCTTTGCATTAGATAAATCATTTGCCAAACATGAACTAACGATTAAATCGTTGAGATGTCTTGACAGGAAATGACAACCCAAGGTGACTACCATCATGGAGTCAAAGGACTTCGAACAAATGACGCTCGCAACTTTATTTGGCAAACTTCAAGAACACGAGATGTAATTAAGACGTTTGACACTCTATGAACGAATGAACGAGAAGATAAAAGAAATATCCTTCAAAGCGACAAAATCATATTCAAGAAATCAAAAGGAGATGTATGAGGATGATGAGTCCGATTCTGACACAAGTGATGAAGCCATGTCCCTCCTCATCAACAAATTCAGAAAGTACTTAAGAAAGAATGGAGGAATCAAGAAGCGTCATAAGGAAGATGAAGAAGGTTCAATCCAATTGAGCAAGTATCCCAAAGACAAAACAACTTTCCATAAGAATGGGAAAGTAGGCCACATGAGGTACACATGTCCTAGCTCTCTCAAGAAGATTGGACATGATAACAAGAAAGACTCTTGGGATATCCAAGCTACAAAAGGCATAGATTGTTTGGGACGTACTCAAAGAGGACAATTCATCAACAAGCATCTCGGAAGATGAAGAAACAAACAAGCTATGCCTAATGACTCAAAATCTGAATTCTTGCAAAGTAAGTGAGCAAGACGAGCCTAGTGAGGTACACTCATCCGATACTATTTCAAATTCTGATATAGTTCCCGTGTATGACATACTTCATGAGGCTTATGTTGAAATCAAGAAGATCTTAAAAAGTTAGCTAAAAAGTATATGGATAGAAAAATGTTGATTTTAGATCTGGAAAAGAAAATTTATGAATTGCAAAATCTCATTGATATGCTTAAAATTGAAAATGAATCCTTAGATGCTAAATATGCTAACTCTTCATGTAATTGTACCACTAATTTAAATGTGATATCTACTTGTGAAAATTGCACTTACGTGGAAAATAAAAATATTGTCTTAAAGGATAAAGTTAATAAATTTACATCTAGTAGTCACAAACTAAACATCTTGCTACATGTTAAAATGTTGGGATTAGATATGGTTTGGGATATATGCTTGCAAAAAATATATTTCACAAGAAACGGGTAGATGCCTTGAAAATTTAATATATTAAATCCCCTATTTGCTTATGTTGTAGATTGCATGGTCACACTTTGAATACATGTAATATTTGAATGCATGATGTTCCAAATGGGAATTATATGTGGATTAGTAAGAGACAAAATCCCCAAGCTACTAACATCAAGGAACCCAAGATTAGTTGGGTACCCAAGACATGCAAGTAAACTTGTTTTTGTAGGTGTGCCCAAAGACATATGAACTTCAAATTGCATATGGACAACAAGTGTTCTAGGCATATGATACGTGAGATGATCATACTTCATTGACTTGTCACCAAAGGAAAAGGGATTATGACATTTATTAGTAAATTGTCAACTCAAATACTTGAAGTTAGGAAGTTGCGTACGACAAAGGTAAATAAGGTATCCTTTCTAAACTTCCAGTATTACATACTTTAAGTGTTATAAATATTCTATCATGAAATTCTAGTGAGGCCATAATTTCAAGAATAAGTGATAAAGTAAGTATATTTCCAAGAAAATCCCCCATAAATCACTTTTAGGCCAAGTACTATATGTGTATGATTTACATGCTCTTAAATGTAAAATGCTATTATTGTACAATTATAAGAATCTTTTAACATGGTTTGATTCATAAGTTAATGTAGGAATACTATCTAGGATATCTAATCATGTTGAAAAACAACAAGTTACATTTCATATTAATGCAATTGGATAAAACAATTTTCAAAGCCTGTGCAAATTTTAATGTTTGATAAGCCATCTCCAAAAGAGGAGAGGAAATGTATGCTTAATATGTTGTAGGTACTCATGAGGATGCACATTCAAAAGTATTGAAGTGCTATGCATGAAAGGAAAGACAAGAATCGCCAAAAAAGACATCAAATATGGCAATCTTCTAAAGGATGAGGTTAAGCATGTGAGATAACAAAATATTGTGGTATGTTCTACTGTAAAAAGTATTTATGACATATTCTGTCCGATATTATGCCTAAGTGTTTGAGTGCATGCTAGACATCTAGACAATCCTAAATAAGTACACTTATCGCTAATAAATGCATGTATTCTTAATTGTATATCGCATTCTTGATTGAATATGCTTTCATGTCTTTTTGACTTTGAGTTAAATGTTCATTAAGTGTTTAGGATAGATAGATCTGTTATCTTGGAGTCTTGGCAAACCTCTAAACTAACTCAAATTGTGCCAAAATCTGTTTCTATGACTTATTTAATCGATGGTTATGTGTTTTAATCGATTACCTGAGCTTTTATATGTGATTTAATCAATTATCTGTTCCTTTAATTGATTACATGGGCCAAAAATATTTTAAAAGTTTAATTGATTAAATTGGAACATAATGAATAACTATATTAAATTTCTAATCCCGTTAATCGATTAACACAAAGGTTAATTGATTAAGTGCAGTCATAAAAGAGATTCAAACGCAGTTCTGGGATTAGGCTCTTCAAACCCTAACCTCATGCATTCTGTCTTCTTCCCCCAAATTGATCTTGTAATTCATCCTCAAATTTAAATTCAAGCTACCCAATCTCTGTTTCTTTCATTCTCTAAATCTCTAACCCATCGATTCGGTTGAGATTGAGTAAACTAAGTTTACCCCCTTTTTAAACCTAATTTTGGTTTCCTTGTTAATCGATTATCCATTTCCTATTTCTACCAAAATGAGTAACGAGAGACCCAAGAGAGTAAAACATACCACTGGAATGAGCTATTTTCTTCGTCATCCGAGAGGAGAGAGAAATTTCAATGCTGGAGGGTCTTCTTCAAAGGATGGGCAGACTCCATCCATGGATTTGGCGAGGTTTGTTAGTCGAAAACCAACATACATCCGGTATGCTGACATGGCATAGATGGTGGAGTAGAGATTTCAATTCCCGCATAAATTGGAGGTACAAGGAGTGGAATAGTTTCTGGAACTAAATGACAACATTTATCCTTCTCTGGTTCGAGAATTTTATCCTAATTCTCAATATACCGATGGTGGATATTGAAGTATGGCGTAAGGGAAATTGATATTGTTAAATGATGTGTTGTTTGTGGCTGTTGGAGGCTTGGCATGTGATGGTGGATCTCTCGGCGATTGTAACGATGAAAGATGGAGTGCGTTTGACTCTAAAGAACTGTACAAGTCATGCTTGAGAGGACCGTGTTGGGTACCAGCAGGTTGAAAGTGCGGAGTGTCAAGATAACACTATTAACTTGCCTATGTTTTGATGAAGACGATGATTTAGTGAAAGCTTAAAGATAACTCAACAAATCAACATGACAAAGACTCAAGAGCTTCATGTCTAGATTAGAGTCGTAAATAGAGTAAACATTAATAGTCTTAGATATGTGTCTTAGTTATTGAGTCTAGGTTAGGTAAACCTAGATGCAAATCTCACAAGTCCTAACATATCATTTACATGAGACATGACATCTAGATTATTGTATGTTCATGCATTAACCATACATGTTATTTATGCATCTTAGGCATAACATAATGGTAAAGCATGTATAGTTGATAAGTATAACATATAGGTAGTTTACCATTTAATCTCTTAGCTGAAAATATGTTAGTTAATCGATTAAGTAAGGCGTTAATCGATTACGTGAAATCAGTTTTAATAGATAACTGAAAAACAGAATTCAGTTATTCTCAACAACCCGTTAATCGATTAAAAGGGCACTTAATCGATTAACTGGGCGTCTAACAACTTTTCTATATAAACTGTGTTTTTACACCATGCTTAATACATTCATTTATTCATTTTTAGAATTGCTAAGTTGCATATTTTCGTGCTCATGGTATCTCATATAGGCAGAGAGAATTGCATGTGAGATAGTATTATGCGTAGGGATTAAAATGTCATCCAATTTCATGTGATTAAATGTGTTCATCGTTCTATCCATTTCTTTTAGAGATTTCGTAGGGTAGAAATTACATGTTTCTGCATGATTCTGATCTTATACATATTCTTGATAATTTGTGAGATTTGTATAGGGTTTATAGTTGGTCTTTAATTGTAATAATTGAGTCATATTGTGCTTCATAATACTCTAATTTTGTGTTGTTTTTGTGATAAGGAAAGTCTTCTTTTGGTGTCTCACCACCATTGAGATTCTGTGAGTCTTCACCAAGACTTAGAGGTCTTGAGTTTAGAACATACTCTTGGTTGGGGCTAGATCGTAGCAAAGGTTTTCCTAGGCGATTACAGTAGTCAAACCAAGGTAGAGGTTCTAAGAATTTAAGAAGGTAGTATCTAAGGTCTATTAATTGAAAGTGTGTATGTAATATACATTTGTTTCAATTTTAGTGAAGAAAATCTCCCGAGATCGGAAGGGGAGGACTGGATGTAGTTTTGTAGTGGACCGCAAAACGAACTAGTATAAAATCATTGTTGCAAGCTGTTTCTTACCATTATCTCTTTACTTCTTCAAGTTGTTTTAATTGCCTATTTTTGCTGATAATTTGAATACTGTGATTCTACCATATAGTGATTAATTCTGTTCAAATATATCTTCTATATCATTTGTGTAATATTAGTGAGTGGTTGTGTAATCAATCCATTCAGCAACTGTCGTTTTGTGCAATTTAATCGATTAAACTAGTGAGTTAATCGATTAGCTGTACGTTTTCTAGAATAGGGCTTTGGTGCAAAAAGCGGTATTTGGGAACCACGACACCTGTTCAACCCCCCCCCCCCTTTAGGTGTATTATGTCACTGATACGTAACACATGTTAGTACACACCTAGAAATGGTGGTTGAATAGGTGTTGCAGATCACTTACTTCGCTTTTCCGATATTTTGTGCTAAACATAAATTTACTGCACTTAATCGATTAAGCTTGATCTTAATCGGTAAATAGTGCTTGGACTTAATTGATTATGCTTGTAGATAATCGATTATTCTGATTTATACACTTCTTGATTTTATGGTTACTTGCACATCAAGTCATCGATTAACAATATTTATACAATTAATTGATTAGAGGTTACAAAATGATACTAAAACAAATTATAGTAGGTAATACAAAATCAATCAATTAACAATAATATAAAGATTAAAAGTAAAGAAGATAAGGGTTATAAAATTGTACACAAGGAATTTTTATCCTGGTTCGATTGCGGTCCACTGCAAACTACATCTAGGCCTCCCCTTATGATTTTGGGAGATTTTTTTCACTATTTTAATTGTAAGTTTTACATATACACTTCCAATTACAAAAACAGAAAACTAAGCCACTTCTTTCTTGGAATCGGTGAGCTTAACAACCTTGGTTTGACCTATCTAACTCACCAACTAAGATCTCCTATCTTTTCGCGATTCGGCCCCGACCTCGGTAGCGTACGAACCAACACCTCCTAGTCTTTGTAAAGATTATCAAGATCTCTCTTGAAGTGAAACTATTCACCAAGAGATGAATGTCCGTGTTCAATACTAATTTTGTTGAGTTGCCTTGAGTACTTAATACTCGAATACAACAATTAAAACTCAATCTAAAACACTATACAGGAAACTCACAAGAACCTAATCTAATGAGATCTAATGCATAGGTTTTCATTAAACTGAATTGCACACTTTTTAGAAAAAACATTTTCCTCACTTTTCTCTAAAACAAATCTAGAAAGTATACAAGAATGCAATGCATTGAAACCTAGAGAAAACATGCAATGATTTGAAATTCTAAACATAATTCAGAATGCTCTCCCTCTCTAAGTTCTCTAAATGCACTTGCTCACAGTAATGCAAGATATGAAAATGTATGCTCTAAACTATTTTCGAAATTATGCAAGTTATGCCACATTGGCCAGAATTACAGCATTTATAGAAACCACACATATGTTGTCATTAGTCGATATTTCAATGACTTAATTGATTAACGAGTTGTTTAAAAATCAATTTTCTGTTATGACTTAATTGATTAACCAATGACTAAATTGATTAATGCATCATAGGTTTTATATTGATTAGCCACTGTAATTCCGATAATCGATTAACATTATACATAATCAATTATACTGTGTAAAATATAGTTCCTTCATTAATGGTAAACTGCCTATATGACATGTGATCATGCAATACATGTTTTTCAAATATGTTAACCTTTAATGCACAAGACCATGCATGTAAATGCATTATCTTACTAATCATATGATTTGTAGATGATGTGTCTCAATTTTAGTCTTGTTCATTTTTAGTTCTTGTGAGACCTCCCACCTAGGTTTACCTAGCATAGACTCGATCTAAGGCAATCATCTTAAGACTTCTAGAAAAGTAAAGATATAAAGCCCTAAGTCTATGATATCACCCTTGAGTCTTCGACATGTTATTTGTTGGAAGATCTTCAAGCTTTCTTTCTATGTCCGTTGTCTTATCAAAACCAAGGTCAACTTCAAATAAGCAAGTCTTGACTCTTTGCACTTTCAATCTCCCCCTTTTTGATGATGACAAACTCTACACCAAATCCTTGTTTGATGAGCTTGATGATGATCAATAACTGTTTGTAAAAGGTTGATTAATCTCAAAGTTGTGATGCTCCCCCTCAATTTGATCTCCCCCTCAACCAAGCAACGAGGTGAAAAAATGCTTTAATCAATTTCATGCTTATGTTCATTTTTAGTTCAGTGAGTTTTTTCAAGATTTATGATATTCACACAAAATGCTTCAAACATCAATTTCATGCTTATGTTCATAAAAAAAATGTGTAACAAAACCAAAGCAAATAATTTTCAATCAAAAAATGTTTGTTATGCACACAAGTTCAAAAAAAGAACTTTTCAAGCGATGTAAGTGCTTCACTCAATTTTCAATCATTTGTATGTAGTAATTTGAACTTGGTCTTTGTCTTACCTATTCTATTAAAATTGCATTTTCAATCAAGGATCACTATGGACTTGTTTTCGGTTGTAATGAGGCTAGGCTTGAAAAAAACTAACGGTTTTTCTTGGATAAGAAAATTTATTTCAAGAGAGCAAAAAATTTCAAAATTTTCTATGAAGCACTTTTACTCTTCTTTTCCCATAATTTCTTTTTCCAACCTCTTAGCGTTTGAACCTTTGCTTTTTTTTTGTGGCTTTTTCATTGTATTTGTCAATATCTTTTTGTTTTTCAATTTATTTTACAATTGTTGTTTTTTCAAAGAGATTGAAAAAATTTCAATTTTCCTTTTTAAGAATCCAAGGCCACCAACTTCCTCCCAACTTATTCTTTTTCAAACACTTTAAAAAAAATTCATGCTCTCTTAATTAGAACTTTTTGTTCATGGGTTTGTTTGAAAAAATAATTTACTTTGTTTGGCTCAAAGGATGATCTTATTTTGGCCAGTTGTGGTTCAACTAAAGAATAAACATGTCTTGATCCTTTCCTATCAATCTTATACAATCAATAGAACTAAAGACTAAAACAAGTTTAACTAGACAAAACAAATGTTGATTTCACTCATATTCACATATGTTTGGCTCACTCCCTTACTTGGTTAGGATTTACACTTTCGTTTTGAAAAATGTTTGCAACAATCATGTTACACAATTTTTAAAATTTCATTTGCACAAAATTTTCTTTCATGACATTTTGTGATTTTTCACAAAATAAAAATAGGCTTATACCTCATTTTGCTCAATGAAAGCTTAAAAATGTGCTTAGCAATTTTTTCAATCATACCATCTTTGTCAATTTATTTTGTGTAGCCAAATTCAATTCGGTCTTGAATTTTTTTTGACTTTTTATGGACAAACAAATTACTTTCTAAATAAATGTACATCCTAAAAAATTTATAATTTTCACATATTCATCAACCATGTTCCCCCTCTTTAAATGATGGCTTGTTCTCAAGCCAATAAAAAAAATTGTTTTTGAGAGGAGATGTTTGATGAATATGGAAAATTCTAAATTTAAACACAACTAAACTAAAAAAACTTTGCAAACAATTAAATCACACAACATAATTCAAACTAAATTTAAAACAAGAAAGCAAATAACTAATCAATACTAGGTTGCCTCCCAGTAAGCATTCGTTTAACAACAATAGCTTGACGCCTATTTTTCCATTTGTAGAGGTTATTCTGATGCATTTCCTGAGTTATCACCCAAGTATGGTTTGAACCTATGTCCATTCACTGTCCAAGTCGTTTTAGACTTTGGATCTTCCAATTCCATTGCTCTACATTCTTTACATCTTTGATCACAAATGATACTGTCCATCTGGTTTTGAATTTTCCCAGAAGCAATTTCAATCTTTAATTGAACGAAAGTGCCTTTTGACCCTTGTAAAATTATTTTCTTCGAATTTTGGATTGATGGTACTTTTTAGCCTTTTCTTTATACAGTTTGAAGATTCATAGGCTTGGAACCTCATTTCCTCTAGTTGAAGTAATTGATTCTTTATTTTTGTTCCTGCATCATTTAAATCAAAGTTTAAGAACTTAAGTGTCCAATAGGCTTTATGCTCTAATTCAACTGATAAATGACAAGCTTTTCCATAAACTAGTTGGCATGGAGTTTGGCCTAATGGTGATTTACATGCAGTTCTATATGCCCATAAAGTATCATCCAATTTGTGTGACTAGTCTTTCCTTGAGGATGAGACTGTCTTTTCTAAAATTATTTTCAATTCTCTGTTGGATACTTCAGTTTTCCCATTGGTTTGTCGGTGATAAGGTGATGCTACCTTATGCCCAAGATTATAAAATTCCAAAACCTAGCGTAATTGGGAGTTTACAAAATTAGATCCCCCATCACTTATGCGCACTCTTGGTGTTCCAAATTGGGTAAAAATATTCTTTTTCAAGAAATTTATAACTGTTTTTCGATTTGCCTTTGGTGTTGCTAATGCTTCTACCCATCTAGAAAAATAATCAACAACCACCAAGATATATTCATATGAAAATGATGATGGAAAAGGACCCATGAAATCAATGCCTCAACAGACAAAAATTTCTATTTCCAAAATATTTTGCAAGGGCGTTTCATTTCTTTTCCTAATTCCACCAGATCTTTGGAATGCATCACATTTTTGAACAAAACTTTTGACACATTTAAAAATAGAGGCCAGAAAAAACCATATTGGAAGGTTTTCGCAGCAATTTTTTCACCATTGTAGTGTCCTCCGTAGGCTGAATTATGACAATGACATAAAATTTTATGAGCCTCTTTCGAATCAGCACATCTTCTTATTATGTTGGCGGTTCCTTCTTTGAATAAGTATGGCTCGTCCCAGACATAATGGTTGACTTCCTTGAGAAAATTTTGCCTTTGCTAATAGTTGAAGTGATCAGGAATGATTCCTGAGGCTTTGTAGTTGGCAATATCAGCAAACCATATTTTGTCTTGAATGAGAAATAACTTTTCGTCTAGGAATACTTCTCCTTTCGTGACTTTATCATTGGTTAATCGTGACAAGTGATCTGCCAGGAGATTATCTTTTCTACTTTTGCCACGGATTTCTAAGTCAATTTCCTGCAAAAGTAGTACCCATTGGATTAACCTTGGTTTGGAGTGAGGTTTCTTTAGAGGGTATTTGATTGCGGCATGATCAGTAAGAATAATAATTTTGGCACCAACCAAACCACTTCTAAATTTTTCCAATGCAAATACAATAGCTAGCAATTCCTTTTCAGTTGTAACATAGTTAACTTGTGCCTCATTTAAAACTTTGCTAGCATAATGTATTGCATGGTATACCTTCTCCTTCCTGTTTCCCATGACTGCACCAACTACGTAATCACTATCGTCACACATCAGTTCAAAAGGTAGATTCCATTTTGGTACAATTATGATAGGAGTAGTTACCAAGCAATTTTTATAAGTATTGAATGCTTCTAAACAAGAATTATCAAAATTAAAAGCAAAATCTTTAAGGAGAAGATTGCAAAGAGGCTTAGCTGTTTTGGAAAAGTCTTTGATAATGCGGTGATAGAATCCAGCATGTCCTAGAAAGCTTCTGAGGCCTTTAACATTTGTTGGTGGTGGAAGCTTCTCTATGACCTCAACCTTTGCCTTATCAACTTCTATTAATATTTTTGAAATCTTGTGCCCCAAAACAATGCCTTAAGTGACCCTGTAGTAGCATTTTTCCCAATTCAATATCAGGTTGGTCTCAACACATCTTTCAAGTACTGTCTCCAGATACTTTAGGCATAAGTCAAAAGAATCTCCAAATATTGAAAAGTCATCCATAAAGATCGTGATGCATTTCTCAACTAAGTTTGTGAATATTGCCAACATACATCTTTGAAAAGTGGCTGGTGCATTACACAATCTGAATGATAATGTTTTGTATGCATAAACACCAAAAGGACAAGTGAATGTTGTCTTTTCTTGATCTTGTGGATCCACGTCAATTTGGTTATATCCTGACTATTCATCTAGGAATTAGTAGAAGGCTTGCCCTGATAATCTTTCCAACATCTGATCCATGAAGGGCAAGGGGAAATGGTCTTTTCTGGTTGGAATGAGTTCATTATTGTTATTTCTTAATACTGTCATTCCTCCTGGTTTTGGCACCACTTGAACAGGACTTACCCATTTGCTTCCTGTAATGGGGTAAATCATTCCAACTTCTAACATTTTAACCACTTCCTTTCGAACAACTTCTTTCATTATCGAATTGAGCCTTCTTTGTGGTTGAGCCACTGTTCTATAATCATCCTCCATCATAATATTGTGCATGCAATAAGAAGGACTTAGTCCTTTTAAATCTTTCAGAGTCCAACCAATTTTGTGTTTGTGTTTCTCCAAGACTTGTATCAGTTTTGAAGCGGCAAGCATGCATGAATGAGAAAGAGTGTATATGTAAGCATGCATCACATATATTTTGATGAAGACAAAGGACGACAAAGTTTAATATTTACAAGGATCGACAAAATGATTAATGATCAAGGAGCTAACAAGTGGTATCAGAGTTAGTACGACCGAGCTAGTTTAGCCGCTTAGATCGTTGATCCTAGGCACTTTTACCATGGGCTCTTCTAACTCGTTTAGTGGTGATGGCGCATCCATCAACCGCCCTCCAATTTTCAGTGGCAAGGCGTACACTTACTAGAAAATCCGAATGAGGATTTTATTTAGGCCATTAATACAGAAATTTAGGATTTTGTAGAAAATGGATTTTTCGTTCCACTACACATAGTGAGCAGATAAACGAAAGAGAAACCTAGAATTCTCTTGACCATCAAGGAAAAGAGAAAAGTGCAACTTGATTGGAAAGCGAAAAACATTATAACCTCTACACTCTCATACGATTAGTTCTTTAGGATTTCTCAGTGCGATTGTTCGGAGGATATGTAGGACACTTTACAAGTAACCCATGAAGCCACTATTGAGGTCAAACGATCTAGATTGAATACATTGATGCATGATTATGAGCTATTTCACATGTTTCCTCATGAGTCTATTTATGATTTACAAAAGTGATTCACTCATATTATTAACCATTTCATTGCATTAGATAAATCATTTGCCAAACATGAACTAACTGTTAAAGTGTTGATATTTCTAGACAAGAAATGGCAACCCAAGGTGACTGTCATCATGGAGTCAAAGGACTTGGAACAAATGACGCTCACAACACTATTTGGTAAACTTCAAGAACACGAGTTGGAATTAAGACGTTTGAAAATCAATGAACAAATGGATGAGAACATCAAAGAAACGTCCTTCAAAGCGAAAAAATCACATTCAAGAAGTCAAAATGAGACATATGATGATGATGATGATGAGTCTGATTCTGATACAAGTGATGAAGCCATGTCCCTCTTTATCAACAAATTTGGAACGTACTTAAGAAAGAATGGAGGACTCAATAAGCTTCATAAGGAAGATGTATGCATGCCCTACCTCTTCCAAGAAGATTGAACATGATCACAAGAAAGATTCTTAGGACATAAATCTAAGAAGGCATACATCATTTGGGATGAACCAGAAGAGAAAGATTCATCAACAAACATCTAGGAAGATGAAGAATCAAACAAGATTTGTCTAATAGCTCAAAATCTGAATTCTTGCAAAGTAACTAAGAAAGATGAGCCTAGTGAGATACACTCATCTGATTTTATTTCAAACTTTGATATACTTCCCACGTATGACATGCTATATGATGCTTATGTTGAAATGCATGAAGATCTTAAAATGTTGGCTCAAAAGTGCATGAATAGAAAAAGGTTAATTTTAGATCTTGAAAAGAAAACATGTGAATTGCAAAATTTCATTGATGTGCTGAATATTGAAAATGAAACCTTAGATGCTAAATATGCTAACTCTTCATGTAATTATACTTCTAATTTAAATGTGATATATACTTGTGAAAATTGCATTTGTATGGAAAATTAAAATAATGTCTTAAAGGATAAACTTGCTAACTTACTTGCTTGCTGAAAATCTAAATTACAAATCAAACAAATTACTTGCTACATGTAAACATGTTGGTATTAAATCTATTTTGGGATATATGCATGCAAATAACACATTTCACAAGAAACGGGTAGATGTTCCAAAAATTTCATATCTTGAATCCCCTATTTGCTTTTATTGTGGAACGCATGGTCACACTTTGAAATAATGTAATGTTAGAATGCATGATGTTCCAAATGGAAATTGTATGTGGGTTACTACGAAACAAAATCCTCAAGCTACTAACATCAAGGGACTCAAGATTAGTTGGGTACCCAAGAAATCCAAGTAATTGTGTTTTGTAGGTGTACCAAAGGACATATGACTTCAACTTTCATATGGGAAGCAAGTGTCTTAAGAACATAGAAGGTGAGAAGATCAAACTTCTTTGACTTGCCACTAAAGGAAAGGAGACTATGACACTTATGAGCAACTTATCAACACAAATACTTGAAGTTAGGAAGTATTGTGCAGCAAAGGTAAAACAAGGTATCTTTTATTAACTCCAATTATTACATACATTACGTGTCATAAATATATTCTATAATGAAATCGAAGCAATGCCATAAAATCAAGAATCATGAAATCCCCCATAAATCACTTTTATGCGTAATGCTTTGTGTTTTACATTTACACTCTCTTAAATGCAAACATGATATTGTTGAACAAGTATAAGAATCTTTCAACCATGTTTTGATTAATAAATAAATGTAGAAATACCATCTAAGATTTTCTAATCATGTTGAAGCGCAACTAGTTAAATGTCATATTAATGCAATAACCAAAACTATTCTTTGGAAAACCTATGCAAATTTAATGTTGGATTAAGCCATCTCCAAAAGAGGAGAGGAAATGTATGCTTACTTTTTTTATAGGTACTCATGAGGATAATCATTAAGGAATTGACATGCCATGCAAGAAAAAGGCAAGAACCAAGAATTGTAGAAAAGCCAATGAAGACATCAAATATGGCAAACTTCTAACACCTTGATAAAGATGAGGAGATGAGGTAAAGCATGTGAGGTAACCAAATATTGTGACATGTTTTGTACTACAATGTTTAATCACATGTTCTGTCTGATATATTATGCCTAAGTGTTTGAACGCATGCTAGACATCTATATAATCCTAAATAAGATGAGCATTTACAAGATAAGCATTTATAAATATGGTGAATGGATGTATCAAGAGGATTTATAAATATGACGGGGCGTAAATATACCTCAAGGACCTTCATTTGATTTGGCTCATCTGGGTGCCATGGAACAATGCTTAAATGAGCGAATTGACTCAATGATGCAATCAAGTGAAGACATGCTCATGGTGGAGTTTCAGAGACAAGATGAAGAGAATCATAATCGTTTTGAGCAGCTTCACTTCTTACTCAGGACCTTCAGTGTATTTCCACAACCGCCTCCTAGCTAGCTTAAGATGTGTAGTGTGTTCTAGTTAAGTGTTGTTTTAGGAGTTTGTGGTCTTTCTAATGTTTTGGTTATTGCGTTGTATTTTCAAAACTTGTTGGTTTGTTTTTGTACTTTAACTTGAATTGTAATCACATGACATCTTATGACCATATTGGTTTTGTGCTTTCAAATGGAATTATGTACTCTTATATCACTCTTGTAATCATTTGATCAATGGATGAATGAATACTTAGTAATTTTCAAATCTATTGTATTGATCTAATTGGGCTTAATTTTCAACCAACAAGTGGTAGAGATGGACAAAGACATCAACAAGTGGTATCATAAACAAGTGTTTTCATGTAATGTACATAATCGATATAAAACATGTCTATGAAATCAGTGATATCAAATGATATACCTTTCCTCATATAGAATGTGGCATGCACTGCATTCTATAATAGCAATAGGTTTAATCAATTAGCAACAGGTCATAATCGATTAACTATCACGTAAAATGCAATTCTGTGTAAATTGGAATCATACATAATCAATTAAGTACTATTTTAATCGATTAACATTAGTAGAAATTGCATTGTTTTTTTATCTTTTCCTTTGATAATATGCTTTATATATCACTTTGCTTTTTGATCATGCCAAAGGGGGAGAAAAGTTGTTATTTATGTTTTGCAGGACTTGCATGAGAAGAAAAGTTGAGGGGTTTCCACAAAGATAACGATAAATCACTTGACGCTTAAAATGAGGGGGAGCAAGAGGGAGAAATGCACATCAACTTACAAGAACATCGTAAAACATAGTTGATTGCCATCAAGCAGATCCAACAAAGAATTGTCAGATCCAACAAGTTGTTAACAAGTGTCAACAAGTATTTGTCATCATCAACAAGGGGGAGATTGAAGATGCAAGCATGCATGAATGAGCAAGAGTGTGTATCAAGCATGCATGACATATATTTTGATGAAGACAAATGACACATATATTTTGATGAAGACAAAGGACGACAAAGTGAACTGTTGATGATAACTGGTTTGCTGGTGTTGCCTTATAGGAATGCATACTTTAAATGTGAAGGTAACTCTTTCTATTCCAGTTCTTGTTCTTTTTTATCATCTCCACCTTGATTTGTTTCAGGCTTTGTTATTGGAGAAATTTGATCATAAGAAAGATTTCTAATTAGTTTTTCTTTTTATATGTCTTCCAGATTGAGTTCTTGCATCTCCCAAGAGTCATCAGGTTGTGGGTGTTCCGACCAGATTTCTTCAAAAATATCGATTTGAAAATATTTCCCCTTATCTCTTGTGTGATGCTTTGCTTTGAAAATGTCAAACTGAATTTCAACATTTTCTACTCGAACTATCAATTTTCCATTTTCCATATCTATCCCCATTTTTGTTGTCCTCATAAATGGTCATCCCAAAATAAGGGGAATTTCCACAACTTCGGAGATGTCAATGACAGCAAAATTCACAAGAATCAAGAATTTATCAACTCTTACCAACACATCTTCTGCAACCCCTTCTGGATATTTGATGGATCTGTTAGTTAGTTGCAGAGACATTCTTGTTAGCTTTAGTTGCCACCCTCCAATTCTCCTCATCATTGATAGTGATATTAGGTTAAACCTTGACCCAAGATTAATAAGTGTTTTGCCTATAGAAACTTCCCCAATTGTGAAGGGAATAGTCACACTTCATTGGTCTTTCAGCTTATGAGGAATGTTGGTTTGAAGGATTGTATTGCAAGTTGCGTTAAGTTGGATAACTTCTTTCTCCTGATAGCTCCTCTTCTTTGATAGCAGTTCTTTCAAGAACTTGGAATATGTTGGCATTTGTTCCAAGGCTTCGGAAAATGGAATATTGATTTTTAATGACTTGAAGATTTCTATGAACCTAGCAAACTGCTCTTCTTTTTTAGCTTTTGATGGAGCTGTGGGATAGGGTATTTTTTCTGAATTAGCGGCTATTGTTTTTCTTCTTTTTGTACCCTGCTAGTTTCTGGTATATCTATTTTTTATGTACATTTTTTTTATTTTTCTTCTTCTCTTTCTTTTTCTTTTCAACAATCCTTCCCACCGTTTTTCCACTTCTAGTTGTAATATTGTCGCAATATTCTGAAATAGCTGATTGATGTTCACTTATGTGTCTCATTGGATCCTCCATATTTTTAATGGCATTATCTGTGACTTTTTTATGCCTGATGGTGGTCTACATGAATTGCTTCAGTATTTCCTCCAATTTGTTTTGAGATTGCTGAGATGTTAATTAGTTGTTGATGAAATAGAAGGACTTTTGATTAGCACAACCATGACACAAAAAGTGTTTTTCCTTCTCCAACTGATTTTGCAATTCTTGTAACTTTTGGTGCACTTTGTTGAGCTTATGGTAAAACTCCTTTATGAAATTGTTTATTTCAATGTGGATGTCGATATACTGGTCCATTTTCTGAATTAAAACACCAATTTGTTGAGCTTCTGTTGAAACTCCATTATGAAATTGTTTATTTCAATGTGGATATCATTATGCTGGTCCATTTTCTGAAATAAAACACGAAAAAGGAAATATGTCTATTTCCAAAGAAAGAGATTAGTAGAAAAGAAATGAGTTTACAAAGTATTGTAATTTAAATTTTCATACAAATTAAAAACTAAATTTGTACAAAAAGTAAAGAAAAACATTTATGCACAATTATTAATGATATAATATACTATATAAAAAAAGCAATTCACCAGCAGCAGCGCCAATTTGTTGAAAAGGAGATTTCCACAACGGGAATCTCAACAACAAAACGTGTCACTTTGTTGAAAGGTTAATTTGGGTTGCCTTGCAAGTTTATTTATTTTAAAGTGATGAGTGATGAACAATTTATTTAATTAATGACTTTATTTATTTACTCCCTTTTTGGGTTCCCTTTAACCAAACCATAAAGATCAGGCTCATTATATAACGTTAATCATACCATTTCTTATGAAAGGTTGAGGACAAAAATTGGTTTGCAATATGAAATTATTTCTAGACTCAAATGTTTTTTTGAAAAACATTAACAAGTTATCTATCCTAGTATGATAAGATGATTTTCAAACATTGTCTAATACACTAAATAATAATTAACTGCCACTCGTTGAAGCAGATTGTCACACCCTACTTCAGGCTCCGTTAACATTATTTAGCATTGAACATAAGTTGCTTAAAATAGATGTTTGACATGGCAAGTAAACTAAGGTGTAGGTTACACTTTTAGTTCACTTGTCAACACTTTAAGAAGAAGCATTTTTGGATCTTTAAATCAAATTTTAGGTGATCAAGCTCAAACCGCATTAAGAATTTCTTAATGAATCAAAACTTAACCAAAAGTAATAACTTAAGTGTATTGAAATCAAAAGATGATACAAATGGAGAAAAGAAATTACATTACACCATAGTCCAAATCAATGTGTAGGAGCATTAGTCATCTATCCAATGATGACATGCTTTTGGAACCAAATGAGATTACAAAATTAACTTTTGCATCACATTGGCCAACTCCTTTCTCCTCTTGAATTCTAAGAGAACATTATAAAAATTACCTAAGAATTCGCTTAGAACTGTGGCTCCAAAGTACAAGAATTCTAGAGAGAAGTGTTTTTGAGAGAAGAAGTGAAGAATGGAATATCTTTTGAATGATGGAAGAGGGCCTCTATTTATAGGCAACCAGGTAACCGCATGGCCCTCTTTTTGTCCACGCCAGTGGTAATTTATGAGACTGTCGTCAAAGGGGGTCATGGGCCACGCCTTTAAGAGGTATAGGAGTTGGACCACCGGTCAAGGGGGACAAGGTCCGCGCCTTGGGTGATTTATTAGATCGCCGTCAAAGGGGGTAATGGGTCACGCCTTTGAGGGGTATTGAAGTTGGACCACTGTTGAAAGAGTTTTCTGCCAAGGGACAGAATATGTTTTTGATCGATTTAATTAGTTACTGGTTTATTCTTTGCTCGCCATCTTGGCTTTGTTGGAAAGAATTTCCAACACCGGTGTAATCGTTTCCAGAATATTCCATTTGATTAAAAACTTAGCTTTATTGAATTCTTAACAACTTCATACCATCTCGGTTTTGTGGAATAAATTCCAACACCAGTTTAATGGTATGAATTTAGAAAATTGACACAAGTGATAATGAGTGATATTTATTTATTTAGTGACTTTATTTATTTACTTCCTTTTTAGATTCCTTTTAACCATACCATAAAGGTCAGTATCATTTTATTAAGTTAACCATACTGTTTCTTACAAAAGGTTGGTATCAAAGAATAATAAAATAAACAAAAGAACAATGTTAAAAGTAACCGTACCACTTCTTTAGAGGGGTTGATATAAAGAATAAAGCAATAAATAAATGTTAGGTGCAGAAAAGTAAATGACAGAAAGTAAATGTTAGTTGCGGAAAATAAATGATAGAAAGTAAAAGTTAGTAGTTAGATCACTCATTAGGACTCTCTATTTTTCCTTTTCACAAAGATACAATTTATGAATTAAATTGCACTATGATTCAATGTTTCTTTCTTTGTCAACAAATAAAATTTATTTGATATCACTTTAGTATTTTACATTTGTATCTCTTTCAAGATTCAATTGTAGTATAGTATAGGGTTATGTCGAACCACAAGGAATTGCCTAATAGAACATTAATATAAACAAGTTATATCACTAATAAATTTTGAACATATTTTTTGTTTGATTTTGTTTATGACATTTTAACAACTAAACAAATAAACATAAACAACTAATATGAACAAATTCTTGAGGAGAAAATTTAGTTTGAATGGTAGAAATATTTCTTAACATGTTTTTATGAAAAATGTTTATGAAAGTTATGTGTTATACTTTGGTTATTCCAAGCACCAGTTCATAAAATTTCCCCTAGTCCCCCAGCGAGAATAAGTGATTTTCAAACCTTGCAAAATAAACTAATCAATAGAAAACTGCCACTCGAAGAAGTCACGCATTATTTCATTTGTCAAGACTTTAAAAAGAAGCATTTTGGATCTTGAAATCAAGTTTTAGGTGATCAAGATAAAACTGCATTAAGCAGTTTCTAAAGAATTGAAATTGCCAAAGTAATAACTTAAACATGATTTAACATAATGAAACAAGAAATTACAAGAAATATTAGTGAGCCAAAATTCAACTAAAATTTAGGAGCATTAGCCATCTTAATCCAAGGATTTAAGATACTTTACTTTGCACAAATGAGATTGCAAAATGAATTTTTACATTTCATTTGATTACTCCTTCTCCTCTTGAATTAAGCAGAAACCACAAAATAAACTTACCCAAACGACTTTAGAGTACAAATTCTCCAAGAAATTACAAAGAAGAAAGTGTATAAGAAGAGAGAATTTCATTTGTGAGAATGTATGTGTAAAATGGAATGCTTTGAATGCCTTGAAGTGCCTCCTACTTATAGGAGTTTCCTGCCACTGCCAAGCTGCCCAATTCCACCACCAAGCTGCTGACCAAACCCTTCAGCATGGGTTTGTCACTTGGACAAGCAGCTTAGTCACCTACTTGGGCTGAGTCACCCAAGCTATTGTGAGCTACTTCCCCAGCTATTGTGAGCTACCTCTTAAAAGCCTATGGAGGCTACTTGAAGTGAGGTCATTCATGATGTCATGGTTGCTTGGTGGCTAAGTCAACTTGACCAACTTATTGAGTGCACACTGCCAAGCTTCTATGTGGCACCGCTAAACTACCTACTTGAGTAGCTTTGATCGTGTTGATGGTGATGTGGTTTGGTGCTTGCTGATCTGGCCAGGTGTATAGTTCCAAGTTGGGCGGTCAAGGTGCTCCGCTAAGCTTCCTACTTGAGCAGGTTGGCTTGTGTCAGGCCTGTGTTTTGACCATGCCAGGTTGAGTCTGACCATGCCAGGTTAGTGTACAACTCAGCTAGGCGTGGGTTAGGTCCAAGCTAAGCTGCTTAGTAAGGTTAAGCACATACTTGCCACTCAAGCTTAAGCATGTCATGTGTGGATCATTTTCGACTATTTTGAGCACTTTTCTTGCACTTAATTATTTCTTCTTTTTTCCACCTAAATCCTACAAAATAAAAAAATACACAAAGCATATATACAAGATTGTGATATTTTATCCAAAAGGCGTTCAATTAAGTTGGTTTTCTTAATTTTGCCACGGATAAGTGCTATAAAAAGTGTATGAAATTTAGGCATTTTTAGCACTTATCAACTCCCCCAACTTAAGACTTTGTTTGTCCTCATACAAATGGTAAAGCACATCTGAATTCAAAACTTGGCTAATTTTTTAAGATATGATTAACATGATTTCAAATTTGCTTATTCATGATCAAAAAATGTTTTGACTGATATTTTTCTTGATTTGTGAATTTTTTACACATAATACTTCAAACATGAAATGTACGCTTTTGTTCATTAAAAATGTGCAATAACTTACCTAAGCAAATATTTTTTTAATCAAAAACTGTTTTTGCACACAAGTTCAAAATTGGAACTTTAAAGGGGTAAGTGTTTCCCTCAATTTTCCAATCATTTGATTGTAGTAATTTGAACTTGTTCTTTGTCTCACCTATTCACTTAAATTGCATAATCAATCAAAGATCACTAAGGTATTGTTTTCAATTGTAATGAGGATTGGTTTTGATAATCATGGTTTTTCTAGATAATCAAGTTAAGTTAAAAAAAGATCATTTCAAAATTTTTTCTCAATGAAGCACTTCACTCTACTTTTTTCCATAATTTTCTTCTCCAACCTCTTAGATTTTGAACCTTGGCTTCTTTTTTTGCTTTTCTTTGTATTTCTCAATCTCTTTTTATATCACTTTCTTTTACAACTTTCTGTTGTTTTTGTAACGAGATTGAGAAAACAATTTCTTTTTCTTTTTAAGAAGCCAAGTCCACCAATTTCCCCTCAACTTGATTCTTACAAAAACCCTTTAAAAAATTAATTCTCTCTTTTAGAACATTGTTTTCAATTTCGGTTTCATGGGATAATTTGAAAAAATGTTTTACTTTGTTTGGCTCAAAGTGGCTTATCAAAGGATAGTCCTAATTTTTTGTTAGACTTTTTGGCCTTTTGGGTCAACTAAAGAAATAACATATCTTGATTACTTCATATCAATCTTATGCAATGAAGAGATTTAAAGACTCAAACAAGTTTAATTAGACAAATCAAATGGTGATTTAACTTTGATCCTCAAGTGGTTGGCTAACTCCTTCACTTGGCTTAGATTTATACTTCTTGATTTAAAACAAATGTTTGCAAAGATCATGTTTTGATATTATGTGATGTTTTCACAAAGGTTTAGCATATATCTCATTTTTCTCAATAAAAGCTTAAGTCAAGATATGCTTAGCAATTTCTAATCATGTAATCATGCCACAATTTTTTATTTAGCCTCTTTGATTTCAGTTTTGAATTTTTATTTTTGAGTTTATGAACAACAAAATTACTTTTTAAATAACTATACAATCTTATATACACTATTAACTTTCTTTAAAAAAATTCATATGCAAACCATGTTCGGCCTCTATAAATGATGGCTTGTCCTCAAGCCATGAAAATATTGGTTTTAAGGAGATGTTTGATGCATAGGAACAACCAATCAGGGGGGACAAGGTCTACGCCTTGGGTGATTTATTAGACAGCCGTCAAAGGGGGTCATAGGGGAAAAAGTTGGACCACCAGTCAAAGGGGACAAGGTCCGCGTCTTGGGTGATTTATTAGACTGCCGTCGAAAGGGGTCATGTACAACACTTTTAAGGGGTATTGAAGTTGGATCAGATCCCTGCGATAACACATGAAATGAAAATACCTCGTTATCATATATATTTTGGTGTTACAAGGGGTTGTCGTCCACGATTGGGGTCGACATTGCACTTCTTTGGCATAAAAGGGAAAATAAAATAAAATGCTTGGAGGTCTTGGCTCTTGGGCTGCAGTAAGCATTCAGACTCAGCGGTTGAAAGGATTTGGGGAGTTGAAAGCATTTAGACTCACATTACTTTGATCAGTCTTGTGGCCTTGCCTTACTGTTTGGATTGGGTTTTGGGAGTTGAACCAGATGGTTGGCCATGACTGATAAGTGCCAAACATACCTAAATTTCATACACTTTTATGGCAGATATCTTAAGCATAATTGAGAAAAACCAACTCAAAACAATACTTTTTGTACAAAATATCACAATCTTGTATATTTGTGTGTGTATTTCTTTTTTATGTATTTTGTAGGATTTAGGAAAAAGAAAAGAAGAGAAATAAAAGATTAATGGTCAAAAAGAAAAGTCAATAACCAAGGTGCTCAACCAGGCAACTAAGCATGGACCAAGCCACGCTAAGCTGGCCTGGACCCTAGCCTGACCTGGACACCAGCCTGACCTGGACCAAGCTGCTCAAGCAAGCAGCTGAATGGACCTACTTGGTCGCTCAACCTAGCACCAGACTAGTCGTGGCACGGTCAGAACTCAACTTGACACGGTCAGACACAAGCTTGGCACATACCCAAGCTGCTGAACAAGCAACTTAGCGGTCCAACCAAGCAGCTTAGCGGAGAACCAGACTCCTGACCAGATCAGCAAGCACCAGGCCACGTCCCAGTCAGCACGGTCAAAGCTGCTGAACAAGCAGCTTAGCAGTGCAACAGGTGTGCTAAGCGGTGTGCACCCAGACTTGACTTAGCCATCAAGCAAACCGTGAAGTCACCAATGACCTCACCTCAAGTAGCCCACCATAGGCTTTTTAGAGTAGCTCACAACTAGCTTTGATGAGTCAAGCAAGGAGGTGACAAAGCTACTTGATCAAGGGACCAAACCCATGCTGAAGGGTTTGGTCAACTGCTTAGCGGGGTTGACAAGCAGCTAAGCGGTCCAGAAGAATTTCTATAAATAGGACACATTCCATTCGAACAAAGAGGCATCAAATTCACATATCTCTCACATTTTTCATTAGAAATTCTTCTCTGAAGTTCTCTCTTCTTGTTCTTAGTTTTTAGGAGATTCATTTCAAGTAAGTTTGTAATTTTATTTTAGAATTCAAGAGGAGAAAAAGGAGAAGGCAAATGAGATACAAAAATCAATTTTGTAATCTTATTTGGAACTCAAAACATTCAATCCTTGGATGGATGGCTCATGCTCCTAACAATTTCTTTTGAATATGGTTATGTATTTCTACTTCTTCTTATATTCTAAAAGATTGAATTTTAATCATTCAAGTTGGTGCTTTGATTAATTTTACTTGTTTTAGAAATTCTTAATGTTCTTTTTAGATTGATCACCTAAAAATTGATTTCAAGTCATGAAAAATTACTTGTCTCAAACACTTAACAAATAAAGTAAGAAGTAGTTGTAATACTTAGTTTATTTGACAAGTTAAGCAAGCTTTTCTTAAGATCTTATATTCATTACTACTTCAATATTAGAGTAGCCAAGTATAGGGTGTGACAACCTAATCTCTTTGTGGACGTAATATTGTTTAGTAATAAATATAAGTGATTATCATTCTACCATTTTAGGATATACACTAAAAGGAGGATTTTATAGAACTTGGTGCTTGGAGTTAATGAAAGTAAAAAACAAGAACTTGTCTAAGTAGTTCAAACTCATAAGAAGTTGAGAAATATTTTCCTTATTCAAAATGATCTTGTCTCCTCAAGAATTTGTTAATATTTAGTTTCTGTTTCTTGATAATTATTTATATGCAATTCAATTCAACAAAACAAAAATATGTTTCACTCATTATTTGTGCATTGACATGATCATATGATTCATTCTATTAGGAAATTCCTTGTGGTACGACATAACCCTATACTACTACAATTGAATCTTGAAAGAGATGTAAATTGTAAAATAGTAAAGTGTTATCAATAAATTTATTTGTTGAAAACACCTTTTAATATACAAAAGTGATGAAACTAACTTACTAACTTTT
>NC_032012.1:13252102-13253797 GCF_001865875.1 Lupinus angustifolius
TTTTGTTGTTGGATAGTATGAACATAAATCAAATTCAGAAACAGTAGTTAAACAATGTAATAAAACGGCTAAATCCCTTTGGTTCGTTTGTTCACAACTCAATCCTCGGTTTCAAAAGATTATTTTTAGATTCCAACCATTAACTTCCGAATTTGTTGATAATCAATTAACTAAGCGATAATCAATTCAAAGTTCTAGAAGCTAAACATCAAACTAAGCGAAATCAGTAAAGGTATGAAACGATTAACAAATTCACACGAACTAAGTATTCATGCACTAGAGAGAGTAAATCAACTAAGTGAAGTTAAACTCAACCAACCAGTTTCTAAGCAATGGCATTAAGCAAACCATATTCAGAAAAGATAGAAGAAATCAACAATAAAGAAACCGGAAATGCATTAATAACAAAACCTCAAGAGTTGTGATACATTACCAAAGGAACTTAGTCCAGAAATTTAGCCTTCCATGGCAATGGAAGAGCAAACCGAAAATGAGAAATGAAGAAGGGTGAAACCTTAGCAGAGCTAAAGAAAAGGGAAAACGGAAATGTGTCTTTTTCAAAATGAGGTAAACTAAAAGTGTGTGTGTTTGGAGTGGGGAATCCGAATTTAACCCCTCCAACACACATAAACCGAATTGGGCCTGAATAATGGGCCCAAAGCCAAATTACAATAAACCTAACTCCTAAATTAAAAATACAATCTTCACTTCAACACATATCCTCGACTTCCATAATGCCCAAAATGCCATTGGTGCCAAATGTGATCTGAAAATGATAATAGATTTAATCAGGCCAAATAATCCCAAATTAACTCATTTTAGGAATATTAGTCCAATAAAGTCTAAAACACTAAACCATGTGAAACAAAGTCAATTAGGCACCAAGAATCATCAATCATGCTAAATTAAGGTTAAGAATATTGTGTAATATATTGCTCATCAAATACCCTACCCCCACACTTAGCCTTTTGCACTCCTGGGCAAAATCAAGAAATGAGGCTATGCTAACCAATATGCACCAAAGTGAGTCATGCAAGAAGATCACAAAAACTAGAAACCTAAGAAAATCACATATTTCACAATGAAATCTAGGAAATGCAATGAAAGGGGCAAATTCAAACATACAAGAGTAAAAGAATAAAATAATGATATCCATGAATATCATCCAATGAATTCAAGTATGCCATGAAACTAATCAAACCAAGAGGCGAGTCACAACAATGATAGAATCTCACAAGATATACTCTCTAAAGTGTTTACACTCATGTGTCTTAGGTTGCAAGTATTTTAACTCAAAGCACTTCATAAAAACAAACACAACCATAGGCTTGACAAGCCTCTAACATCAACATCATAAGCACATGCACATAAAGATCAAAAGGACTTTTCAAGGTTGTAATGGGGCCAAGGACAAGGTAGGATAAATATGGGATATGTAGGTAAAACCAAATGGAATATAGGAGCAATGGGGAATAAGTAAAAAGTAAGCAAAAATAAGACCAAATCTCTAATTCCAATCTTCTTTGCCTTACTCAACCTTTTATTCACTTTTGTTTCTCTTTTTGTTGTTTTTCTTTTTCATTTTCTTTCTTTTTTTTTTCTCCTTTTTTTTAACGCTTATGTATGCGATTGTATTAACCATCATTAAGACATAACCAAGAATCCACAAGATTTCAAGAACAATGCACCCTTTCT
>NC_032012.1:13253897-13254107 GCF_001865875.1 Lupinus angustifolius
TCAAGTCTGTTGCTCCAATCCTTTCTGTTAGGCTGTACCATATTCTCCAAAATCCTCTTTATCTCTCTGTTTGAAATCTCAGCTTACCCATTACATTGGGGGTGATAAGGTGAGGAAACTCTATGAACAACCCCATATTTCTTGAGCATAACTTGCGTGGATCTATTGCAAAAGTGGGTGCCTTGGTCACTAACAATGGCTCTGGGTATG
>NC_032012.1:13254207-13254998 GCF_001865875.1 Lupinus angustifolius
AAACATAATCAACAGAAAGTAGAATATAGTAAAAGCCAAAAGAAATAGGAAATGGACCCATGAAATCAATACCCCAGACATCAAACACCTCGCAAAACAACATAGGTTGTTGAGGCATCTCTTGTTTCCAAGAAAGGGTACCACCTGCTCTCCGAAACTGCTCACAAGTGCTACAAATCCTCCACGCATCTTTGAAGATGGTGGGCCAATAAAATCCAGAGTCAAGCACCTTTTGTGCTTTCCTTTGGGTACCAAGATGGCCACCCACTGTAGAAGAATGACAAAACTAAAGGACTGACTCGATCTCATAATCTGGAATGCATCTTCTAGTAACCTAGTCAGTACACAATCTTCACAAATAGGGATCATCTCAAACATAATATTTAGCATCACTCTTAAGTTTATAATTTTGAGCTCTAGATGCAAGTGGAGGAAAAACACATGCAACCAAATAAATTACAATATTGGCAAAACAAGGGGCCGGGAAAGAAACATAAATATTCAAAAGTTGTTCATCAGGAAAATCATCTCTGATAGGCATCATTTCAACAACTCCTTCAATCCTGCTCAAGTGGTTAGCCACCAAATTTTGTGCTCCACTCCTGTCACGGATCTCCAAATCAAACTCTTGGAGCAAGAGCATCCATCTAATCAACCTTGGTTTGGAATCAGCTTTCTTCAATAGGAACTTCAAAGCTGCATTGTCAGTGAAAACAACAATTCTAGAACCAAGCAAATAAGACCTAAACTTATCTAGAGCAAATACAATAGCTAAAAGCTCTTTTTCAGTT
>NC_032012.1:13255098-13255322 GCF_001865875.1 Lupinus angustifolius
TATGGTCTTCTCCTGATCCTCAGGAGCAATATGGATCTAGAAGTACCCAGAAAAACCATCAAGAAAACAGTAATGAGATTTACCTGCTAAGCGCTCAAGCATCTGACCAATAAATGGTAAAGGAAAGTGATCCTTTCTTGTTGCTTGGTTGAGCCTCCTATAATCAATACGGACTCTCCAACTGTTCTACACCCTCGTAGGAATCAACTCATCTCTCTCATTTC
>NC_032012.1:13255422-13255728 GCF_001865875.1 Lupinus angustifolius
GAATGGAGGACTCTTGTCTCTAAATGGAAGCTCTGGTCTCTTGCTGGAATTGCATATTCTGCAATGTCATTTGCCTCACCAATTATTCTAATGAAGGTTCACTAGATGTAGGAGCAGGATTGCTATTCACTTGTTGTTGCCTCTCTTGTTGGATTGGAGGAGGTACATATGGTCTATTTTGTGCAGCATTGTTATTCTGAAATGGTGACCCTGGATGAGGCTGTGAAGGATCAGACCATCTAAGATTCGGATGATTCCTCCAACCAGGGTTGTATCTGCTTGATGAAGGATCATAATTCTGTTGTT
>NC_032012.1:13255828-13256113 GCF_001865875.1 Lupinus angustifolius
TCTGTCCCAACATCATGGACACCTCTGACTACTATAGCATCACTACTTCTTGCACTGAACTGTTGAGAGTTGGAAGACATCTTCTCAATCAAACCTCTAGCCTCAAAATGGATCATATCTCCAAGTGCACCACCACTAGCAGCATCAATGATATTCCTCTCCATGTTGTTCAGACCCTCATAAAAATATTGCAGGAGGAGTTGTTCAGAGATCTGATGATGGGGCAGCTTGCACAAAGTCTCTTCAATCACTCCCAATATTCATATAAACCTTCTGCATGTAGTT
>NC_032012.1:13256213-13259556 GCF_001865875.1 Lupinus angustifolius
GCAAACTAAAAGTGTGTGTGTTTGGAGTGGGGAATCCGAATTAACCCCTCCAACATACATAAACCGAATTGAGCCTAAATAATAGGCCCAAAGCCAAATTACAATAAAACTAACTCCTAAATTAAAAATACAATCTTCACTTCAACACATATCCTCGACTTCCATAATGCCCAAAATGCCATTGGTGCCAAATGTGATCTGAAAATGATAATAGATTTAATCAGGCCAAATAATCCCAAATTAACTCATTTTAGGAATATTAGTCCAATAAAGTCTAAAACACTAAACCATGTGAAACAAAGTCAATTAGGCACCAAGAATCATCAATCATGCTAAATTAAGGTTATGAATAGTGTGTAATATATTGCTCATCACTAACAACTAACTATTCATCACTTTTGTACATTAGAAAACCATTAAACCGGTGTTGGAATTTATTCCACAAACCGAGATGGTATTCAAAGGTACTTAATAATTATGTAATAAGGGATTGCTTCGATACCATTCTACCGGCGTTAGAATTTGTTCTAACAAAGCCGAGATGGAACAAAGAAGGAATAACTCATTCACATTATTATTAAGAAGTAAGTTGTAACTGGAATATTCTTGAAACCATTATACCGGTGTTTGAATTTATTTCAACAAAGCCGAGATGGCGAACAAAGAATAAAACTGAGTTCACTTACTTATCAAATAAAAATAAAAACACACCAAAAAGAGAGAAATAACCTTTCAACAAATTGGTACCTTGCGAGGGACGATTTGTTGAGAGGGGAAAAATAAAACCTCTCTCGACAAAAAAACTCTTTCAACAATGACTTCCTGTAGGACTTTAGAGTGCCTAGCATTGAGAGAGGTGTAGGTCGTGTACTTGGGTTTTCGAGGTATTCTTAGGGGGTCATCTCTAGGGTGGTCGTGGAATTTAGGCAATTTGGCTTCCTGTGGGGGATTGTGTGTATGGTGCTCGTCGATTGACCTAGTATTGTGGGTTTCTTCCAGGTTAATGAATTGTTGGGCCTTGGAGTGGAATTCCTCCATAGTGAGGTTGGTGTATTTAGCAAGCTCAGTTCTGAAGAGGTCGTCCTTTAGACCCATGACCAGTACGTGCATCGCCACCTTGGTACTTACGGAGAGCACCTTCATTGCCTCCATATTGAACGTGTCCAGATATGCACAGATGGACTCGTGTGGACCTTGCCAAATACTACACAAGGTGTAGGACGGTCTTGGTTTATCCTTGCTAGCTGTAAAGCGGACATTGAATGTGCTAGCCAAGGTGGAGCATTGATCAATACTATTTGGCGATGGCCGAGTGAACCACTAGAGAGGAGTGTGTTTCAGAGTGAGCGGGAAGGCTCGGTAGATGATGGGATCCATTGCTCCGTGGAAGAGCATAGATGCCTCCAAAACATCAAGGTGGTCTTGGGGATCTGAATTTCCATCATATTTATCAATGTTGGTCGGGCGGGCCAAATGTTTTGGTAAGGGGTAGGACATAATATCTTACTTGAATAGGTGTTTGGCTCCGCAGGTGTTGTGGTTGGAGAGGTGGGTATGATTGGTGATTGATAAGTTTCAAACATACCTAAATTTCATTCACTTTTATGGCACTTATCTTAAGCATAATTGAGAAAAACCATCTTAAAACAATACTTTTTGTATAAAATATCACAATCATGTATATTTGGGTTTGTATTTCTTTTTTATGTGTTTTCTAGGATTTAGAAAGAAGAAGAAAAGAGAAAAAAGACTCATGGTCAAAGAAAAAAAGAAGTCAAAATCAAGGTGCTAAAGTTGGCAGCTGAGCGTGGACCAAGCCACGCTAAGCTGACCTGGACACCAGCCTCACCTGGACCAAGCTACTCAAGCAAGCAGCTGAGGGGGCCTACTTGGCAGCTCAGCCTAGCACCAGACTAATCTTGACACGGTCAAAACTCAAGCTTGGCATGGTCAGACACAAGCTTGGCACACGCCCAAGCTGCTCGACAAGCAGCTCAGCGATGACACATGTGTGCTCAGCGGTGAACAAGACACCTGCCCAGGTCAGCAAGGACCAAGCCATGTCTCAGTCAGCATGGTCAAAGCTGCTCAACAAGCAGCTTAGCAGTGCTACAGGTGTGCTAAGCGGTGTGCACCCAGACTTGACTTAGCCATCAAGCAAACCATGAAGTCACCAATGACATCACTCCCAGTAGCCCACCATAGGCTTTTCAGAGTAGCTCACCATAGCTGGTCCCATAGATTACAACTAGCTTTGGTGAGTCAAGCTTAAGGAGGTGACAAATCTGCTTGATCAAGTGACCAAACCCATGTTGAAGGGTTTGGTCAACTGCTGAGCGGTGCAAACAAGCAGCTCAGAGTCTCCAGGGAAATTTCTATAAATAGGAGGCATTTCATTCAGAAAAAAGGCATCATACATCATAAACCATCTTTCCTTCAAATTCTTCTTCCCTGAAGTTCTCTCTTCTTGTTCTTAGTTCATAGGAGCTTTATTTAAGTAAGTTTTGTAATTTTAGTTTATAATTCAAGAGGAGAAAAGGAGAAGGCAAATGAAATGCAAAAGTCAAATTTGTAATCACCTTTGGAACTCAAAACATTCAATCCTTGGATGGATGGGGATGGCTCATGCTCCTAACAATTTCTCATTTGGAATCAATTTTGTAATCTCATTTGTAATCAATTTTGTAATCTCATTTGGAACTGAAAGGATGGATGGCTAATGCTCCTAACAATTTCTTTTGAATATGGTTATGTATTTCTACTTCTTCTTTTATTCTAAAGTTTGAATTTTAATCATTCAAGTTGGTGCTTTGGTTAATTATATTTGTTTGAGAAATTCTTAATGCTATTTTTAGATTGATCACCTAAAAACTGATTTCAAGTTATAAAAATTACTTGTCTCAAACACTTAACAAATAAACTAAGAAGTAGTTGTACTAATTAGTTTATTTGCCAAGTTAAGCATACTTTTCTTAAGATCTTATATTCATTACTACTTCAATATTAGAGTAGCCAAGATTAGGGTGTGACAACCTAGTCTCTTGTGGACGTAATATTGTTTAGTAATAAATATAAGTGATTATCATTCTACCATTTTAGGACATACACTAAAAGGAGGATTTTAGAACTTCGGTGTTTGGAGTTTAATCAAAGTAAAATATAAGAACTTGTCTACGTAGTTCAAATTCATAAGAAGTTGATAAATATTTTCCTCATTCAAAATGATCTTGTCTCCTAAAGAATTTGTTAATATTTAGTTTATTTTTCTTCTTAAACTGTTTATGTGCAAAACAACAAAAAACCATCAAAATATGTTTACTCATTATTTGTGCTTTGACATATT
>NC_032012.1:13259656-13291972 GCF_001865875.1 Lupinus angustifolius
CTAACTTACTAACTTTTATTTGTTGTTATTTACATTCCACCATTTATTTATTCTTTAATACCAACCTTCCTTAAGGAAGAAGTTTGGTTTGTTAATAAAAGGAACCCGAAAGGGAGTAAATAAATAAAGGTCACTTAAATTTATTATTCTTTTGTTCTTTATTTATTTATTTGTTTCTAACAACTAACTATTCATCACTTTTGTACATTAGAACACCATGAAACCGGGGTTAGAATTTATTCCACAAAACCGAGATGGTATTCAAAGGTACTTAATAATTATGTAATAGGGGATTGATTTAATACCATTGTACCGGCGTTAGAATTTATTCTAACAAAGCCGAGATGGGGCAAAGAAGGAATAACTTATTCACATGATTACTAGAAGTAAGTTGTAACTGGAATAATCTTGAAACCATTATACCGGCGTTGGAATTTATTTCAAAAAAGCCGAGATGGTGAACAAAGAATAAAATTGATTTCACTTACTTAATCAAATAAAAAGGAAACACACCAAAGAAGAGGAATTCCGCTGTCAGCCAAATGACACTACTGCTAGGACGATTTGTTGAGGGGGAAAACCTCATCGAAAATAACCTTTCAACAGTGATTTTGTGTATATAGGATTGTTGGGGATTTGGCGAGACTCTCAAGCTGACTTGGCGGTTTATGCTTGGGTGACAGGTCATGAGGGTCGGTAATTCTATTCTTATTTGGATTGGCAAAGTTCTGCCAGCATTTCGGCCTACGGCTAGATTATCTTTTCTTGCCTTTTCATGATTTGGGGAAGTTGTTGGGTGGTTAATGGTGGATGATTAGATGTAGTATGGTGGCTTCACCTAGCTTGATATGAGGGTTGTATTTGTGACGGGGTTAATGGAAGGTGTATGGTGGTTGGGAGGCATGTTTGTGGGTGTTGGTTCTATCTGACTGGTAAAACTTGCTTGATTTCTAGTGGTCACCATAGTGTAGGTAAGCTATAGATGGTGCCAATGTTCTTTTGTGGAAGAACGGTTTCGTTGAACTAGATATCCAGGTAAAAGATCTTCTAGAATCTAGATGGAGGTTGATTTGGACCCGCCGATGGAGGTACCTGAAAAGGTTCTCTGACGATCAAGTCGGTAAGATTGGATAGGTAATGCTCATGAGCAATAAATTAGAAGCATGGAGTAAGTAGAGAATAATAATGACTAGTGATGAGTACTATGTTTTGAGGAAGTGATCATACTTCCTGTTGGGGGAGACCCATACTTATAGTACATGAGGTGGATGACGTGGTTGTAGAGGGTACTATTGGCATGGCCGATCGTTCTGGCCTATCGGTGGTTGCTTTCCCCATGTCAGGCGACATTGATAGGGTAGTACGCTATGCATGGTTGACATATAGTTTGTGGCAGGTCTAGTAGTTGTATTGTAGTATATCCTTGTCATGTTGGCAGGGGGTAGGTGGGATCACAGACGACATGACAGTGCGTTGTTGGTGGCGTGTTAGACTGGGAGTGGTTCTGCAGCCGACCTACCAAGGCTTGTTGATGGGAATGTAGGGTCTCCTGACTGGTATGTTCGGATCTTGACTGGTAAGGAAAGAGGGATATTAGTGCAGAAGGGATACTTGGATAACCGGGGTGGAACAACCACCAACCAGTCCCCATGCAAATCAATACTTTCATTGCCCTTGATTCTCGTAGTTAATGAATGCTCATTAGCATCAGATTCCTTGACCGTTTATTTTTCACCTGCACGTAATCACCATTGTCTAGGTTGTCTTCATGTGTTAAATTCATTTTTGGCAATAGTCCGGTTGATGGAGTTGTTGGCGGATATTGTTGGCTTGTTATTGACAATGAGCAATTGTTTGTTATGTGCCCATAACAACCACAAGAGCTACAAATAACATGAAGGCCTTCATATTCAATTTTGTCCCAATGTCCCTACCACCATACATTAAGTACAATTGGCTGAGTAAGATCGATCTCCATACAAATTCGAGCAAAACGACCTCTAGAAAGCATCAAAGTGTTGTCATCAATCTTAATAGGATGACCAGTAGTAGACATGTTGGGTATCACCAAGTCAGAATACACCTAGATGGGGTATTGCACTTAATTGATTAAGCTTGATTTTAATCAATTAAATAGTGTTAGACTTAATTGATTATGCTTGTGGATAATCGACTATCCTGAGTCTTACAGGTCCTAATTTTATGTTTTCTTGCAAAACAAGTCACCGATTACCAATCCTTATACAATTAATTGATTACAGAGGTTATAGAATGATACTAAAATAGATTATAGAAGGTAACACAAAATCAATCAATTAATAAGAATATAAAGCACAAAAGTACAAGAGATTAGGTTAGAAAATTGTGCACAAGGAATTTTTATCCTTGTTCGTTTGCGGTCCACGACAAACTATATTCAGGCCTCCCTTTCTGATCTTGAGAGATTTTTCTTCTTAACTATTGAAAATGTTTGATATACACACACTTCCAATAAATGACAAAAACTAAAATGCTACTTTCTTGGACTCTACCAGCTTACAACCTCGGTTTGACCTCTCTATCTCGTCTACTAAGATCACCTATCTTTTCGCAATTAGGCCCCATGTAGGTATCGATCACACCAAGACCTCCTAGTCTTCGTGAAGAATAACAAGATCTCTTCTTGAAGTGAAGTTACTCACCAAGAGATCACTTTCCTTGTTCGATACAAATTTTGAGTTTTCTTCAGTACTGAATACTCATATATAACAATGTAACCTCAACTCTAAAAACACTATGCATAATACTCAAAAGAAGCTATTCTATATGTGAAAATTATGCAAATGTTTTCACAAAACAGATTTCACAATTTCCAGAAAACAGATTTTTCTCACTTTCACTTTAAAACAAATCAAGAAACACGAGAATGAATGTAATGCGTGAAAATCCCTAGAGATGCATGCAACAATTTGAATGTCTAAGCCCTATTCAACATGTCCTTATTCTCTAAACATTTCTAATGCAATCTATATGAAAGTGTATATTCAAAGATCTTCTAGTTATGCAAGATTATACTAAATTGTGCATGATATTATGTTATGCCACATTGACTAGAATTCCAACATTTATACCAAACACACTGATATTGCTATTAATTGATTATTCATCCACCTAATCGATTAACGGACTGTTAAAAAATGGTTTTCTGTTATGTCTTAATCGATTATACAGCGACTTAACCGATTAACACACCAATAGCATCAGATTGGTTAGCTACTGTAATTCTGATAATCGATTATGTTGTATGAAAAATAGTTTCTTCATGCATGGTAAACTACCTATATGATATGTAAACATGCAATACATAGTTTTTCAAATATGATACTTTAATGCATAAGACTATGTATGTAGATGCATGAGTCTACTTATCATATGATATCTAGACATGATGTCTCAATTTTAATCTTGTTTCTATTAAAGCGCTTGTGAGACTCCATCTAGGTTTACCTAACCTGGACTCAATCTAAGGCAATCATTTTAAGTCTTCTAATAAAATTAAAACTTACAACACCCTAAGTCTATAGATGTAACCCTTGAGTCTTCAGCTTGTTGTTTTTTGTAAGATCTTCAAGCTTACTTGTATATTTGTTGTCTTTATCAAAACTAAGGTTAGTATCAAATGTGCAAGTCTTGACTCTTTGCGCTTTCAAGATACAAGTGGGAGCAAAAAACATTTATCATAGAACTTCATATTCAAACTTGTTAATCGAATCCACACCAAGGTCTTAGAAATGGAAGGTGATGTGGAGTCAAACTCCAACATCCAATTAGTAATGGCCACATAATGGTCAAAAACCATTCATGATACTCCTTGTAAGACCTTTTCTATATCAATGGCAAGGTCAAACTTAATCATAAAGTAGTCATTCTCAATATCCATCATGTCGAAATCACCTGTTTGTTGGTTAACAAGGGCTCTAACTCACCAAGTGGGGTGAATAGGTGGTTTGGTTTACAATTGAAACAATTTGGGTGTAGAAGATATTCACTGATTTTCATTGGGTTTAATCGATTCAAAGATTACTTAATCAATTAATAGAAATCTCCAGTTAATTGAATAACCTCAGTCTTAATCGATTAGCTCGATTAGTTTTCTTGAAAATATTTTGTTCTTCAAATAACAAAATGCAATGATTAATCTATTCTTAAATTCACTTTAAAAGTTCAATTAATGTGATTAATCATTTGATGACACTTATGCAACAATCCTAATATCAATTTAATTCAAGATATCGGAAATTGATAATTGTGTAAATGTAAAAGTGTATGGATAAGAAAAAATTGACATGATAGACTTTATCTTGGTTCTATTGTTAACCACTACAATCTACATCAAGTCCTCCCTTTCTGACTTGGGAGATTTGCTTTCACTACGAAGAAATTGAATGTATTTACAAACACTTCTTCCACAAAGAATCTCTTGGACCTAGCTTTTTAATGGATTCCTCACCACTTCTAGCTTGGGATTTCTTCCTGAATTCTTCCCTTCTTCTAAGTTGATACCTCACACCCGAAAATATGAATTGCACCTTGGTCATTTTTTTGTGTAAAGAAATCTTACACCTTTCTTGTGATAATCTAATACCCAATTCAGAATATTAAACCCTTTTTGATAAGTCTCACGATCTCAAAATATGAAGATGAATGATTATGAAATGCAAATATTTTAAAAAAAATTATATGAATGCTTGAAAATCTCTTCAAAGATTCATGAAATTTCTCTTATCTTGTGTCAAAAGTATCTTGCTCACTTTTTCAGAAAACTTTATGTTTTTCTCTTGAAAATTCATTATAAAATCTTGTGTTTGCAAGGACTTATTCGATTAATTATAACGTTAATCGATTATCTGTTTTCTAAAAACACTTAGTTAATATGCTATGAACCTATAACATGATTTACTAATATATGATGCATGATTTTGAAATGATATAAGTTCAACTTAGTTTAATGCATCAAAAACATGTAGTCATGTATGAATTCTAATGCACCTAAATCATGTATGAATGTTAATCTCATATGCATCATGATCACCATTCTAATATGTATGATTTATCATTAGGTTCACCTTACTAAGACTCTGCCCATCCAAAACATCTTAGGACCTAAAGACATGAAAATTTACTCATTAGCTTTTTGTTGATCCTCTTCATGCGTGAAGTTGAGTCTTCAATGTTGTTGTAGTTAATTTGTCCTTGTCCATACTTTGTCTTCATCAAACTTCAAGCTTTGTCTTCATCAAAATCATGCAATGCACACTTGCATTAACAATGTTAGTTTCCATGCAATTTCAACCTCTCTTGCATAATTTTGTAACCCAACTTCTTCCCAATGAGACAAATAATAAGAGCATCCATTTATTCTGTACTATATTCATTAATCAAACAACTATCAAAATTAACAGTTGGAAGTAAACAATTATTGTTGGATAACAAGGACTTACAGTCACCTACAGGAGGGTGAATAGGTGTAGCGGAATACAATTGTTGCTTATCCAGTTAATGAGAAATTCTGAAAAATCTCATAGCTTAATCGATTAATATCAGCTCTAATCGATTATTATCAATTGCATTTAATTGATTAACACCAGGTTTAATCGACTAACCTGTATCTTTATATTCTTGGAAATAGTTTTATTGCTCAGAAAGATAATAGAAATCTACCTAACCTTAGATGCAATTAACCTAATGAATTTATGCTTATCTGATTACAGATTCGGAGCATTCAATAAACTCAGTAAGCAATGTGATCTAAGTATTAAAATCGTAGATAACTGAAAATGTAAAGATATAAGGGAAATAGAAAATGAAGATGGCGATCTTTTATCCTGGTTCATTAGCGGGTCCACTTGCAAACTACATCCTAGCCTCCCCTTCCGATCTTTGGAGATTTTTCTATCTTATACGAACAAATGTTTACAAACACTCTTCCAATTACAAGACTTCCTTCTTGAACCTAGATTTCCCAACGGTTTGACCTTCACACCCGATTCTAATGTATACTCCACACCACTTCTAATGGTATCGACCCCAGACACTCCTAAACTCCCTACCAAAACTCTTGCACAAGTGAATATACCACCTAACCGCAGGTAGGATTTCCCAATCATATTCTCTCTAACAAGATGATACTAATACACCTTAGACAATACAAGATAATTCTTCAACAAAATCATTACAATTAATTTGCACCTAATTGTGCGAATATTACACTTAAAAACAGAACCTAAACCTTGCCTAGATATCTCACAATACTCAATAAAAGATTTGTGTGATTTTGCACGGTTTACAAAAATGGTTTTACAATGATACAAAAAGGGATACCTTCTATGGAGCTATCCTCTCTCTTACTTTTTGTATCAAAGAAATGAAAACCTTTCAACATGTTCACAATTTTTTTCGCTAAGAGAATATCAAAATTGAGTTCTACATTTTTTACCAAGATGTTATGAGCACATTGGAAAAAGATCAACTTTTACACAAAATTGTCTTTTGTTGGACTTAATCGATTAATATAGTTCTTAATCGAATAACGAGTCCATGAAATCCAAGATTTCAAATAATATAACTCCACTTAATCAATTAGCGGGTTCCCATGTTGATTTAATCGATTGACATTAGTTGTAATCGATTAACTGTGTTGAAAAAAATTTCTTTGATGCGTGATGAACCTTGTTCATGATGTGTATATGCATGAATCGTGATTTTGAATGATATTAGTTATAAACCAAGTTTAGTGCACCAAAATCATGTTGCCATATGTAAAGGCATGCGCATGTTAATCATGTATGAATGAATACAAGTCTCATTTTAAATTGATTCAAGTTTAGGATTGTGAGACTTCTATTCAAGGTTCACCTAGCCTAGAGTCTACCTAATCAATCATCTTAAGACTCTAGAAATATAAAAATTTAACCTAAGTCTTCTTGATGGAACTTGAGCCTTGGCTTTATTGTTTGTTGAGTTGTCCTTGTCTTTAAACTTGCCTATTATCCTTGTCTTCATCAAAACATTATGATGATGCATCCTTGAAATCTCAATCACCCCCTTTTGATAATGACAAACCCTTGTATAAAACCTTGTTTACACATTTGTTTGAAAGGTTTGATGACAATCAACTTGTTTGCATTTGCTATGAAATGGATGTGTTGCTCCCCTAACTCTACTCTCCCCATGAATTCATGCATAGGGTTACCTTATAGATAAGCATTTCTTACTTTGTGGAAGCAATGAATTTGCAACAAACCTACAAAACTCAAATAACAACTTTCTCCCTATTTTGGCATGATAAAAAAGTAATGATAAAATATGAAGAATATAGCCAAGAGTACAGATAAATAATGATTTTTTTTTAAAAAAATATTAAGCATTATGTTGCAGTTAATCAATTAAGTCTGCAGTTAATCAATTAAGTCTGCAGTTAATCGATTAACATGCTTAAAGATTAGAAATTTTCAAAGTATTTGCATGCTATTTCAGAAATCAATAAGGTAATATTATCAAATTGCGTATTAATAGATTAAACCATAAGGATTGTTGCAAGGAATATAACCACCAAAGAATTCATTGATCATTCAAAATAATTTTAAACAGATAATATAAAAGAACATGTCAAATACATCAAAGGAAAGTACAATGCAAAGTTATCAAAATATGATATAGCATAGAGTCAGTAGCATACAAGACATAATAACCAAAACACACAACCTAAAAATCACCCTAACTAGGACACACTAAGACTCCCTAATCTAGACTACACATCAGGAGGTGGTTGAGAGAAGCCACCAAAGGTCGAGAACATAAGTTTCAAAACTTCAAACTAGGTCATATTTTCCAAATCTTGTTGATAAAATGCCACCATATCTTCCATTCCCTGTATATGCTCATTTAGACGTTATTCTGTGGCATCCTAGTGAGCCAAACCAAAAGTAGGTCCTGAAGGTGCAAGAACCTCATCATTTTCTGGTCTGAGGTTTTGCTTAACTTGGTTATCACCAACCAGATGCTCTCTAGGATTCACTAGAATTATCTCCTCGCTAGCATTGTTGATACCCAGATGGTCGATTATGCGAGAGATAAAGATCTCATAAGCCAATAAGCAAGGGGAAGAAGAAGCAATGCCTAAGATGGCCTTTAGTTTCTCAGTAGGCCAATTGATTAATATGCCTTACATAACAACAAACATCAGCTTTAAGTCATTGATCGTCAACTGCACATGATTAGTATTACGCTGTACAAGGATGTATGCGATCAAGTAGTGAAGAAGTCGATTTTCCATAGATAATGAAACATATTTAATCAACTCACCTTTCACATAGAAGTGAGGACCTCATGGACATGATTTGTACATCTTAATAGTGTCGTAAGAACTCCACTGATCATTTTCACAATCGCCTAGAGGTGCGCCATCACTCACAACGCTTCCAATAGCCATAAACAACTCTGAATCCAGGGTCACCAAATGTCATATTACTAGACTCAAATAAACACCATCCTTATACTGGAAATTGGGTAGAATTCCCTTACGAGAGTCGGATAAATGCCATCATTCAGTTCCAAAAATCTAATGACACCTTGAGTTTCCAACTGATATGGGAACTGGAATCCTTGCTCTACCATCCATGCCATATCAACATAACAGATGTATGTGGGCTTTCTTATTGAAGATTAGGAGCATAGAAAGGATCCATGCCGACGGAAGAACGCTACCGAGCAGTAGACGAGGAAGTACATGCTACCAAATTCTCTATCAACACTGCATGTCGATGGGATTTCCTGATCTCAATAGTGTGCTTGACTCTCTTTGACATGTCGTCACTCATTTTGGCAATAAGATGATGGAATAATCGATTAAAAACATAAAACACAAACTACGGTTTGAAAATGGGATTTTTGGAAACGGATTTGAGTGAAATTGATGGCTGAGAAGTGAAAGAGAATTGAAAAGATGAAGTAGGGTTGCACGAAATACACTTCTTAGAAGAAATTTGTGATCAATTTCAAGAATTTTGGGGATTAAAGATAAGACACATGTGGGTAACTCATCTGAGTTGAAATGTACTATAATATGTTTTGTCACATTATTTAATCGATTAATTGCAGTTTTAATCAATTATCAATTAAATTTTTTTTGTCTATTAATCGATTATGGCTAAGTTAATCGATTAATTCATTCATATAGCCTGACCGTCATGGCCCCTAGAACTCAAAATTATTCCATTTAATTTATGTTGGCCATTTTAATCGATTAAATTTTAAACAAATGCTCAGGTAATCGATTAATCACTTGATAATCGATTAAATATATTAAAAATGTCACTGGTAATCGATTAAAGTACAGAACAATCAATTAAATGTTTTGATTTCACATATTTGAGTACAATTCAGATTTGTTCTAAGGCTTTCTAAGACATGACTAGAAAGAATCTATCCTAAAGACTCAGGATACACTATAACACAAAACAAACAAAATGAAATCAACTTGGCACAAGAAACATGCATTCAAGCAAGAAATCATGAAGTCATATAACAAGATCACAAAAGAAAGTCATTAGGATTTTGTAAAAACCTAATACAAGCTAGATTAGATATGATTCGTCAAGTATGCCAAGTTCTTGCGCAAGACAAAGAATGTATCACTGGGAAGGGACTTGGTGAATATATCAGCTAGTTGTTTTGAGGTTTCTACAAACTCAATAACACAACCACCCTTAAACACATGATCTCTACGAAAATGATGTCTTATTTCTATATGCTTTATTCTAGAATGCAATATGGGATTCTTTGATAGGTTTATGGTGCTAGTACTGTCATACTTGATAGGATTCTTATCAAGATTTAGACCAAAGTCTAAAAGTTGATGCTTCATCCAAAGAATCTGCGTGCAACATATGCCAACGACTATATACTCTGCTTCGGTGGTTGACAAAGAAACACACACTTGTTGTTTACTATGCCATGAAACTAGTGGAATACCTAATAGGTGGCAAGTACTACTAGTACTCTTCCGATCCAATTTGCAGCCAACAAAGTAAGAGTCGGAGTAGCCTATTAAACAAAGGGAGGCATCCCTAGGATACCAAAGTCCCATATTAATGGTTCCTTTTAAGTATTTCAGGATGTGTTTGATTATATAAAAATGTGATTCTCTAGGAGAAGCTTGATATCTAGCATGCAAGAAAACACTAAACATTATATCAGGGCAGCTTGAAGTTAGATACAATAAAGATCCGATCATATCTCGATATTTGGATACTTCTACTGCTTTATCTTTCTCATCCTTGTCTAGATAGCAAGATGATGCATAGGAGTTGAAGCCTCCTTGGATTTATCCATTGCAAACATTTTCAGAAGCTCCTTCCAATATTTAGATTGATGAACGAAGATGCCATTGTTCATTTTCTTGATTTGTAGTCCAAGGAAAAATGTTAGCTCGCCCATCATGGACATCTCAAACTTACCCTTCATCAAATCAGAAAAGTTCTTGTACAACGCATCGTTAGTTGCATCAAAGATTATATCATCTACGTAAATTTGAATTAACAAAATGCATTTTTAGATATGGATATAAAAAGAGTATTGTCAACTTTACCTCTGATAAGTGTCAAAAATACCTAATTTTCATACACTTTTCATGGCATTATCATATGCAAAAATGTGAAAACCAACTTAACTCAACACTTTTTAGATAACTTTTTTAGGTTTGAATAAATTAATTTTTGATCACCTCTTGTCCAAGTTTTCTTTGATTTTTTTAGGATATTGAATCAAAAAGAATTCATTCAAAAGATAGTCAAGAATACAAGCTAAATTACAAGCCAAAAGCTCAAAAATAATTGCTCAAAACAAATAAGCTAAGCATGGCATGCTATGTGCTTAGCTTGTTTGCTTAAAGAATGCTTAGGCTTGAAGAAAGGTACCTTACCTTACCTTGAAGAAACCCAAGCTAGGTATGTCAAGAAAAATGTATAACTCAAAAGCTTACCTTGCCTTGAAGAAACCATGCCAAAAGTGTAAAGTAACCAACCAAAATTAATTCAAGAACCATGGGAAAAAGGTTGTTTTGGCTTGAAGAACGATAGTTTCCTTCATCATAAAAGAAACATGGCCAGCAGTCAGGCGTGGACCAAGTGAGCCAGGCACCCTAACCATCCCCACCAAAACCAACCATGAAGAAAGCTTGGCTAACTTACCAAGCAACTTGCCTATTCTTTACTTGAAGACCAAGCACATGACCTCATGCATAACCTATGCTCTGACTAGCCAAGTAGGAGGTGTCAAAATGCATGCGACCTAGCCCACACCAACTATCCAAGCTAGTTGGCCAAGAGGTGACAAGCTGCTGACCCACCAGCTTTGGGAGTCCCAAACCGCCTGGTTAGGCACTGGGCGACCCTAAAGGGGCTAAGCACCCAATAGAATTCCTATAAAAGGCGCTCCGATTTCCTCACTTCGACACATTATAAATATTTTGTAACTTCTTCTTTCTCTCCAATTTCAATTCTCTCTTCTTTTAGGTTGTTCTTAGGATTTTATTTCATAGAAATTCAGGGGGAATGGAGTTGGCAAATGAGGTGCAAAAACATGATTTTGTAACCTCATTTGGAACCAAAAATATCTAATCTTTGGATGGATGGCTAATGATCCAAAAGTTGGATTATGGTGTAAGTTCTTGTACTTTTATCTTCTTCTTCATTTATATAAGTTATTATTTTGGTTATATTGATTCTTTAAGAAATTCTTAATGGGGTTTTAGATTGATCACCTAAAACTTGACTTAAAGATCCAAAATATGCTCCTTCTTAAAGTGCTGACAAGTGAACTAAAAAGTATAACCTACACCTTAGTTCATTTGCCAAATCAAAGCATTTATTTTAAGCAACTTGTATTCAATGCTAAATAATTTTAACAGAGCCTAAAGTAGGGTATGATAACCTACTCTAACGAGTGGCAATTAACTATTGTTGAGTGCATTATACAAGGTTAGAAAATCATTTTTTTCCATGCTAGGAAACTAGATGGAAAGTTAAGACATGGTGTATGGTTTAACCAAAGTATAATACATAACTTGAATAAATTCTCATGTTGATATTATTCAAGAAATTATTCTATCATTGCATCTTAACCATATTCTCCTATTGGATTTTTAAATACTTAGTTTCTTTACTTTTTCTTGTTTCTTACTTCATAAAAACACCAAAACAACTTTATTTGTTACTTTCTTACTTTTGATAAAAGATACAAAATATGAGTATATTTTTGTTAGGAAATTCCTTGTGGTTTGACATAACCCTATATTATACTACAATTGAATCTTGAAAGGGATGCAAGTGTAAAATGGTGAAATGTTCAAACTTATAAATTTTATTTGTTGATAAAGAATTCCTAAAAACATAAGTTCAAACCAATTCATGGCTTGTAACTTTGTGAATAGGAACAACATACAAAAGTGCAATTTAATCAATGGATTGTTACTTGACAATAAAAGAGTGATGAATTAATAAATCTAACCACTAACATTTACTTTCTGTCATTTACTTTCCGCAACTAACATTTACATTTTGTCATTTACATTCCACAACTAACTACTAACTCTTTATTTTGTTTATTAACATCCAGTCATTTACATTTTCACATCTAACAATTTATTTTTTGTTTTATTCTTTTTATTCTTTGGTACCAACCTTTCACAAGAAATGATATAGTTAACTTAATAAAAAGAGACCAACTTTTATGGCAGGGTTAACTAGAACCCAAAAAGGAGTAAATAAATAAAGTGATCATTCATTCAATAAAATTGTTAATTACTCATCACTCTAATCTCAAATAATAAACTTACAAGACAACCTGAAACTAGGTTATCAGAAAAAACTACTCAACAACCCCTTACAAAGCCTTTTTTCTAAGAGAAAAGAGCTAAGTCTATCATACCAAGCCCTTGGAGCTTGTTTCAAACCATAAAGTGCCTTTTTTAATTTAAAGACATGGTTTGGATATTTATAATTTTCAAAACCAGGGTGTTGGTCAACATAAACTTCTTCTTGAATGTATCCATTCAAGAATGTAATTTTTACATCCATTTGGTAAAGTTTGAAATACATTCTAGAAGCAAAAGCTACAAGTATCCTAATAGCTTCTAACCTTGCAACGAGGGTATAGGTTTCAACATAACCAATTCCTTCCTCTTGATTATAACCCTTGGCTACTAATCTTACATTATTTCTTATAAGCAAGCTGAACTCATCTAATTTGTTTAAAAAAAAACTCGTTTAGTGCCAATAACAGGATGATCACTAGGTCTAGGGACCAAGTCCCAAATATTATTACGCTCAAATTGGTTATGCTCTTCTTGCATAGATATTCCCCAATTTTCATCCTCTATTTCCTCATATATGGTCCTAGGCTCAATTTGTGAAACAAAAGCGAAAAAATTACAGATATTGCGTAATGAATTATGGGTTACCATTCCCCTTGAGATATCATCTATAACCTTATCGATGAGGTGATCATTCTTTGTTTTCCAAGCCTATGGCATATCTTGATGATGTTGACTTGCTTCTTGATAATCTTATAACACTTTTTAAGATTTTGCATCCTTAGTTTATGCATCTTCAAGACCACCTGAAACATCATCAAAAATAGCATTTCTCTTCCCTTTTGGAGAAGACTCATCAAAACTAACATGTATTGACTCTTCAATGGTCATAATATGCTTCTTATAGACTCTATATGCCTTACTATGATTAGAGTATCCTAAGAATATTCCCTCATCAGCTTTTGAATCGAATTCACTTAAATGATATTTATTGTTATTAAGAATGAGGAATGTGCATCAAAAAGCGTGAAGATGTGAAATATTCCATTTTCAACTTTTAAAAGTTCGTATGGGTTTTAAAAGTATAGACATCAATAGGATTCTATTCATAACATAGCATGTGATCTGCACCGCATCAACCTAAAAGTATTTAGGCACCTTGCTTTCACTTAACATGGTTGTCTCCAACTCCTCAAGAAATGGATTTTTCCTCTCAACAACTCTATTTTCTTGAGGAGTTCTGGGAGTAGAATACTGATGATGAATGCCATATTTTTTGCAAAACTTATCGAATTGGTGGTTCTCAAACTCACCACTATGGTCGCTTCAAATACACACTATTTTATGGTTGAGTTGATTTTGAAGAACTTTGGCAAGATTCTTAAATGATTTAAAAGTATCACTTTTCAAAACGAGAAATAATGTCCAAGTGAATCTAGAGGAATCGTCCACAATGACAAGTGCATAGTAACTACCACCTAAGCTTATAATCTATGATGGTCCAAACAAGTCCATATGGAGCAACTCCAAAGGCCTTGTTGTGGATACCATAGTTTTTTATCAAAAAGAATTTTTGACTTGTTTGCACCTTTAGCAAGAGTTGCAAATATCCTCATTTTCGAAATTCAACTTTGGTTGCCCAATTACTAAGTCCTTGGAGAACAACTTTTATAAATGTTTCAAATGGGTTTGTATTGTTCGCCTATGCCAAACCTGTATATCACTATCTTTTGAAATAAAACAATTTAAAAATAGTGAAATGATATTGTCTAAATCAACCATATAAATGTTGTCTATTAGATGACCTATGAACTTAATTTTATTGTCTATGCCACTATGAATTATACAACACTTGAGATTAAAAGATACCTTATTACATTTATCGCAAAGTTGGCTTATGCTTAGAAAGTTATGCTCTAATCCTTCCACATAAAGCATGTTATCAATTATTATTTGCGAAGCATTTTTAATTTTGCCTATCCCAAGTATCTTGTCTCAGTTGTTATCACCATAAATGGCATGACCTTTCTCCTTGAGTGATAATTCTAGGAACTTCGATCTATCACCCGTCATGTGCCTAAAACATCCGCTATCCACATACCAATGATGTCCATATGTTCTTAGGTGCACCTGCAAAATAAAGTTACTTGCCCATTTTAGGTACCAACTTATATTGGATCCCTTCTTGTTAGTAACCTTGGGAACTTGTCCCTTTTGAATCCATGCATTCTAATATTACAAGAAATGTAGAAGTATGTCCATGTATGCCATAATAAAAGCAAGTAGGTAATTTATGATGCAACTTGTTAGCATAAACTACTTGTTTCATGTTAAACTTCATTTTCTTAGCATGCTAGACCAGATTGGTTACCTACATTCCTAGATGTAGTAAGTAAATTGTTCAAGTTTTGACTACTACTGTAAAATTTACAATTTTCTGTTTTAAGCAAAATTTTCATTTTCTAAAATTTTGCACTTTTCACACGTAGATGTCTCGGCTACTTTAGTAGAACAGTTGCAAGTAGCATTAGCATATATAAGATCAAAAGTTTCATTCTCTAATTTTAATTCATCAATAAAAATCTGAATTTCATTGATTTTCTTTTCATGCATGGAAATTACTCTTTTTCTATCTACATTATTCTACCTAACTTTTTCAATTCTTTATGTAACTCAACATATGCACCATATAAAACATCATAAGTAGGACAATTATCAGAACTAGAATCAGATTCGGAATAATATACCTCATTCGACTCTTCTTGTTCACTTGAGTCGCAAGAAATCTATTTTTTTACCATTAGACAATGTTTTACTGATTTATCCTCTTCTGAGGTGCTAGAAGTTGAATCTTCTTTGATTTGAAGTCTTGAGGATTGTTCTTGTCATTGTTAACCTTCTCGAGGTAATTTGGGCATTGATATCTCATGTGGCATGATTTACCATATTCATGGCAAGTGAAGCGATCTTTAGGATTCTTGCCTATCTTGGTTGAATCTCTTGTCTCCTTTTCTAAAACCTTTGTAGTCCTCCTTTCTTCTTGAGAAATTTATTGAATTTTCTGACTAGGAGTGACATGGTCTCGTCATCAACATCTAAATAGGAATCTTCTTCATCGTATCTCTCTTCTTGACTTTTTTATGTTGTGGCCTTGAGAGATATCCCCTTTTTCTTTTTGTATGATTCTTCATGTGAAGTCAAAGTCCTAACTCCATTTTGTGTTCTTGGAGCTTGCCAAAGAGAGTTGTTAGTGACATAGAATCAAGATCCTTATACTCAATGATAGTTGTCACCTTAGGTTGTCATGCCATGTCAAGACACCTTGACACTTTATTAGTCAATTCACTTTTAGCAAAAAAATTGTCTAATGCAACTAGATGATTTACAATGTGAGTGAATCATTTCTAAATATCACTTATTAACTCGTTAGGAAACATGCGAAATAATTCATATTCATGCATTAATGTGTTCATTCTAGCCCGTTTGACCTTACTAGTGCCCTCATGAGTCACTTGTAAAGTGTCCCACATTTCCTTATCACTACTACATTGTGAAACTCGAAAGAACTCATCATAAGAGAGTGCAGACGTGAAGATTTTTTCACTTTCAAATTGTGTTTTACTTTTCGTTTCTCATCATCCGTCCACAAGCTCTTTGGCTTTTCTTTGGTTTCACCTTCCACTAGGTTTAGTGGAATGTGAGGATCATTTTGTATGGCATCCCAAATATTTGTATCAAAAGCCTCGATGAATATTCTCATTCTGACTTTCCAGTAGGCGTACCCCTCGTCACTAAAAACCGGAGGGTGGTTGATGGATAAGCCATCATCGTAGAAAGGGTTAGTAGAGCCCATGGTATAAATGCCTATGATGAACGATCTAAGCGGTTAAGCTAGAACTGTCATACTAGCTCTAATATCACTTGTTGGATAACAAGGGCCTACAGTCACCTAGAAAAGGTGAATAGGTATAGTGGAACACAATTCTCGCTTTTTTGGTTAATAAGAAGTTCGGGAAATTCTCACACCTTAATCGATTAATATTAGCTCTAATTGATTATTATCATCTGTAGTTAATCGATTAACACCGGGTTTAATCAACTAATCTATATCTTGATTTTCTTGAAAATAGTTTTCTTACACAGAAAGATAACAACAACTTACCCAATCTTAGATGCAATTAACCTAATGAATTTATGCTATATGATTACATACTCAGAGCATGCAATAAAATCAGTAAGCAATGTAATCTAAGTAAGTATTAATATCATAGATAAATTGAAAATGTAAAGAGATAAGGGAAAGAGAAAATGAAGATGACGATCTTTTATCCTGGTTCGTTTGCGAGTCCACTTGCAAATTACATTCAGGCCTCCCCTTCTAATCATGGAAAATTTTCTTTACTATATGGAACAAATGTTTACAAACATTCTTCCAATTACAAGACATCCTTATTGGCCCTAGAGTTCCCTATGGTTTGACATTGACACCCGCTTCTAATGGATACTCCACACCACTTCTAATGGTATCGACCCTAACCACTCCTAAACTCCCTACCAAGACTTTTGCACAAGTGAATACACCACCTAACCATAGCTAGGATTTCCCAATCCTATTCTCTAACAAGATGATACTAACACACCTTAGAGAATACAAGATAATTGTCAACAAAATCTTTACAAGTAATGTGAATCTAATTGTGCAAATATTACACTTAAAAAACAGAACCTAAACCCTACCAATAAATCTCACAATACCCAATAAAATATTTGTGTGATTTTGCACGGTTTACAAAAATGGTTTTACAATGAAGCAAAAATGGCCAACTTCTATGAAGCTATCCTCTCTCTTTACTTTTTGTATCAAAGAAATGAAAATCTTTCAGCACGTTCTCAATTTTTTCGCTAAGAGAATATTTTGAGTTCTAATATTTTTACCAAGATTTATGAGCACATCGGAAAAGATTAGCTTTTATAAAAAAACTATCTTCTGTTGGACGTAATTGATTAACACACTTCTAATTGATTAACGAGTCCACAAAATCCAAGATTTCAGCTACTGTAACTCCACTTAATTGATTATTCCATTGCAAGAAACATGATTTTGAAATATGTAAGTTATGAACATAGTTTAGTGCACCAAAATCATGTTATCATATGTAAATGCATGAGCATGTTAATCATGTATGAATGAATGCAAGTCTCATTTTAAGTTAATTCATTTTTAGGATTGTGAAACTTCTATTCAAGGTTCACTAGTCTGGACTCTATCCAATCAATCATCTTACGACTTTAGAAATATAAAAACTTAACTTAAGTCTTCTTGATTGAACTTGAGCTTTAGCTTTGTTGTTTGTTTAGTTGTTTTTATCTTTAAACTTGCTTATTATCTTTGTCTTCATCAAACCATTATGATGATACACCCTTTTAATCTCAATTACCATCTATTAGATCCACAGGCTAGACGTTTTTGCAAGTAGATCAATCTCCTCCTTCACCACCAGAGTAGGAGTGCTAAAACCTTGTCACGAAAAGAAGCCTTAATCTCATCATTTTTTCATTTCCACCCTATTATCAGTGGCTTGTCTAGTGGCCCAAATTTCTCATTCAAGGACAGAGCCATATATATGAACCCATTGCTTTCCTCCATTACATTCAGACAAGTGCATTATAGTTAGATAAAGTGAAAAATTGACAAGTAATACATTATTTTAGTACAATATATAGTTGATAATATATAATTTTGAAATATACATAAAAATGAAATGTTTTAGAAACATAAAAAATTAATGTTTAATTTAGTAAGTGGGAGGACTATGCCAGAGAATTTAGAATTTAGAGTTAGTTAAGAAATTGACAAAATAGGAATAATATTTCTAAATGCACACATATCAAAAAGTGTAATATCTAAGTATTAGCAGTATAAAAATTTATACATAGTTACTATATTATTCATGATTCATTTAAATTATTTTTTTCAAAGTAAATAATAATTAAAAAATGAATAGTTGATAATGCACTAACAATCTTACAAAATGTTAGTGTATAAATGAATTTTTCTTTTAGTGTAAAATGTATACACTGAAATTGTAAAGATTTATATACATACCCTTCATTATCTACCGCTCATTTGGATTACCTTTTCTGTAAAGTCAACAATAATAAAAAATCAATAATAATGATACAATGATAGAATATAAAACTCACTGATCTATCTTTTTTTTCTCTTCTTCTTTCTATAAACTTTTGTTTTTAAAAGTAGAACATTAGATAATAGACCGAGTGTTGTTTTCTACTTTTCTAGCATCTACTTCCTTCCTAATTTCATCTTTCTCGTCGCTAACATGCCCTCAGCTCAGGATCCATTCTACGTTGTTAAGGCTGAGATTCAAGAATCTGTAAGTTTTTATTTTTTGTCAAATTATCTACTCTTCGTTTTCTTCCTTTTTTGGATCAGGGATTTCAAATTTTCTTGTACAATTCCTACGGCATGAAAAAATAAAGCTGCACTATTTGAGTGAATGATTTCAATTCAGTTATGTTTTTAAAGAGGTTTTATTTCTAATTGAGATTTTATTTTATGATCTCCTAGGTTATTAATCTGCTGATGTTTTTTACTATGTAATTTTGGGATTGTGAACAGAACCCAAATACCATATACGACTGTGTTGTTTATGTAATTGAAACAGAAAATACTGTGAAGAAATAATACAATATGTAAATTTGGGGTTTCCCATAAAAACCTAAATGGGATCTGTAACTGAAATAGGAGATTCTGAACCGTTGAATTGTTATGGTGATGGGATTTGTTTATTTTTGTAGGATTATTATTATTTGTCATTATTGTTGCTGTAGTTTTTTGTCTGATTATTTGTCATTTTCTGCTAAGATTGATAAGTTGCAATCGACTTTTCGCCAATGGGAAAACGCTCTGGATGCTGGGGAGCGAGTTCATTTATCGAAGGAGGTCCTTGCTGGATGCGAAAGCATAGAGTGGCAGGTAGACTCATTCATTGATATGTAGAATCAGTGGCATATTAGCTTATATTAAACGAGTTTTTTTTCTTTGATGCATTTACATCTGTGGTATTTTTGAAGGAAAAAGAAACTGAGTTATTATTATGCCCTTCAATATGCTTCTAAATTTCTTTGATGTATCATTGTTGTTTTTGAATTTCTTCGATGCCTCACTGCTGAAATATAATTATAAATATGTAATGCTAATATAACTGATTATTAACAAATAATAAATTGTAAAAATATTTCACAATAGACTATTTTGATTGAACAACTTTATTTATTTTAAACTTCTTGCCTAGGGGAAGGAAAATAATCATTTATCTTCCTAATATCTTACCCTGACTTTACCTCCTAGCTAGCCATAGGTGTGTTCATCAAGAAATATGCAAAATAAGGCGTAGCATCAAAATAGAGTAGGATGGATATATTTTGATTTTCACTCTTCTTTGTTTGCTAAAGTTGGAAAATAGATTTGAAGTTATTTTTAGCTCGCTTTTGTGCTATATGAGTCCTAAAATTATGGGAGTGGAGTGAAATGAGTTGCACTTTACTTTCAACTGTGTATAATGTGGTACCAAGCTAGTTCATTGTAATTTTAAATTCAATTTTTCCACATGCTTTGTTTCAACTTCTTATATTGTTGTTGTACTAAGCTAGTTTATAGTAATTTTTAATTTCAAACTTTCCACTTATGGGGTAAGGCTGCATACATTACCCTTCCAATCCACCAAGGTGGGAGCGTTGACTGCCCTTTTTCTCCCATTTCATCTGAACAAGCATTGTCTATTAAGAACCTTTGGCCTCTCTTTAGAAAACAAGGGTAATGTTTTGAGTGAATCCTGTCTATGTTGAAAGTGGTCTTCTCTTCTGCAACATTACCAATATACAAATGCTGAAGTTTGTTTTCTTGGTAGAAAGGTGGATGAATTGGACAAAGCAATTGCTGTAGCATCTCAAGATCCGTCTTGGTATGACATTGATGAAGTGGAGCTTCAAAGCCGGAGGAGGTGGACAAGCAGTGCCCGGACTCAGGTATCCAGAACGTATGCCTTGTTATAGTAAGGAAGATGGAATGAATTTTTCTTAACTCAATATATTTGCTGCTTAATTATTATTATTATTTTCATATTGATATAATGCATAAAAGCTTCTGTTGTATTATTAGGTAGGCACTGTGAAGAAAGCTGTGGAAGCTGGAAAGGGCTCAGGCACAGGAAGCCATGCTAGTGTAAATGCAATGCACCAAGAACTAATGAGGCTACCTAATTCACGTGAAACTGATACATACAACCAATATGCTGCCCAAGATAATGATGATTTCATACAATCCGAATCAGATAGACAGATGCTTCTTATAAAGTACCCCCCCTCTCTGCATATGGGATTGAATTGAGCATTTGTTTTTGGTTCTATTATTGTTTACCATTAGTCATTTTATCTGACTGTTGCTCATCTTCATGAGATTAAGCTCAGTCACTTTTCTGCATATGAGTTGGAAATGTTTCTCTTGGTTGTTTTCTTACCTCTTAAGAGTTCGTTTGCGAGTTGGTTATTGGATGGCAATGAAAGGAACGGCTTCAGAGCTATGAAATACACTTATGAGATGACTCTCAAGCTCTCCCTTTCTCTTCATTCCCCTCTAAAAATCTACAAGCAAACATACCTTAAGGCTATGTTTGGGAGTTATGAGGGACAGGTAAGGAGAGAGATCAAGGGGGATAGGGAAGGAGAAAGGAAAACAAATCAAGTTAAATCTCCCCTTGTTTGAGAGTGTGAAATTTAGATGAGAGGAGACTAAAGTAATCATAATGGAAGAATCTTGTTTTACTTTCCCTTTAAAAATCTAAATATCAATGGAAAATGGACAATAATGTAATTTTAAAATTTTACGATAAACATTTTGACATGTTTGTCTCCACAAAAAGAAACCATGAAAATAGGCATGTGGAGAGTTTTATAAGACTCCAGAAAACCTTCAAAACATTTCCCTCTCTTTCTCCTAACTCCCAAACAAGGTAGACTCTGTCCAGAGCCTGTGGAACAAAAACATGAAATATGTTTACAAAATCTTCCAGGCATGTTTATCCTTTCTAGTAATACCATCTGCCTCTGGTTATGATTTTCGTTTGGATTTATGTTGTATCTGTTGTTGATAATAGGAGACAGGATGAGGAGTTGGACGAGCTTAGTTTAAGTGTGCAAAGAATTGGAGGAGTTGGACTTACAATACACGAAGAGCTAATTGGACAGGTAATGGTTTGAGAGGTTCTACTCTCTATTGTTCTTGCTATTTGGCTTCAATACATAGAAGACCAGGCAACACTTATTTAGCTGTCTCCTTCAAATGTCTTGAATAAAATAGATTCCCATGCCTCTGTAACTTACGAACTTTATTTTTCTGCGGAAAATTTCTCATTCCGAAGTTTTCACAATCTTAATGCTTCAGGAAAGAATTATAGATGAGCTGGGCTCTGAGATGGACAGTACATCAAATCGTCTAGATTTTGTCCAAGTGAGTTTCTGTTTCATTTGCTCACTTAATTGTTTATGATTTCTCTACATTATAGAAACATATTTAGCTTCTCACCAATAAAAAAGATGAAAGACATACGTTTTCACTTTGACATTGCTGTCAAATTAATAAATTTATGAATAACGCAGATGATGAAAAAATGTAATGTTTATAGTGATACTAACATTGAAGAGGTAACCGTTGCTCTTTATCATGCTTGCAGAAAAAAGTAGCAATGGTTATGAAAAAGGCTAGTGCGAAGGGCCAGATCATGATGATATTGGGTTTGTTCGCCTTGTTCATTTTCCTCTTTATCTTGGTATTTTTCACCTAGTCATTGAGATGGAACTAGTCTTTACCGTTTTGTACATGTAAAGAGATGTCTGGATATTTTTATGGAATATTAATTGGAAATGGAAGCCTTCTTGGTTTCTAAATGGCAGTAGAAAATTATGATTCTGGACTGTATGTAGTTAACGGTTCACAATAGGATTTTGAATTTTGATTCTTGAAAACATGGATTTACCCTTATAAGATATTAGTGGTATTTGTTGCTTAACCATTTTCTGTTGTTTGTAATGTTTGATTTGATGTCGTTATTTGTTTGCTATGTAAATGTTATAAAATTCAGTGAAATAAGAAGGGAGAACACTGATGGTCTAGAAGTTCATATATTTAATAAAGAGTATAACATTATGCATCGATAGTGTAAAGATTAATATATAGTTAGTGCATCTTCCACTATTCATTTGTATTATTTTTATTTAAGAGTTAATGACAATTAAAAATGAACGGGAACGATACACTGATAGTGTAAAAAACTCTATGTATACATTTTTTCCTCATATTTAAAACATTTGTTTTAAATATTAATTCTCATTAGTGCTTTTGTTGGTTTGTTCCACCAATAAGTAACTGTGTTACACATTCTATTGCTAATAGAGCAAAAAAGTTAAACTATCATTGCAAAGCACCTTGAAGGTGTTTGTTTGTTAAAGGATCTTTCTTGCTGTGCTCTCATCTCCTAACTTACTATATTCCCACAGGTTATTTTTATAAAATTTTCTTTACATTTTTATGTTTGTTCCATCTAATGTTGTTAAAACCGTACCGGTTATCAAACTGGTCAGGTACCGGTATAGTGGTACAGTGGTTCAACTAGTGGTTCAGTAATTAAACTGCATGCCGTTTAAACCGGACATACCTACTTATATTTATATAAACCTATAACAAAAAAAATTCTAAATAGGTAGATACTCAAATTTATAATCCATATTTATAATCTACTCAAAATTCACATAAATAAACAACATTAAGTCTTTAACAAATTCAAAGTCTAAATTAAAAAACATATATCAATCCAAAAGTATCATTTGACAACCGCAAAATATAAATAAATGACATAAGTTCACAATTCACTCTACAAAACAAATAAATTTGGAGTTTTAACATTTAATACCAAGGAGTCAAAGTTGTCTCATATGAATATTATACTTTTCTACCAAATCCTATCTTCAGACAGTACTCCAGGATTACACAAATGTCACGTTAGGAACCAAAATGTGTAATCTAAGTATGTCTTGGAAAGGTGGGTCACCTTGTAATGGATTTTTAAATTTTTAAGTTTTTTTAAAAAAACAAAATGTGTATAAACTGGCCGGTATAGTAAAATATCAGCCGGTTCACCGGTTTTGACCAGTTTTGACCGGTTTTGATACTTGGCTGGTTCAACACCTGTACTGTACCGGTTAGGGGCCCGGTTCACCGATTTTTCGGTTGAATCGGCCAGTACGATATGGTTTTTATAACTATGGTTCCATCTATAATCTCTTTTTTTTATGTTTTTTATGCTTGTTTGAGTAAAATGAATTGTGTTTAATAATTAATTTAAATTGTGTTTAAAACTTTAAATTAAGTTTTATAATTATTTTGTGTTGATTGTCTAAATAACATATAGGATTGTATGAAACAAACACACAACAACATTAAGAGTAAACTTCCTAAGTTTTAGTGAGATTATGCAAATCATTATTCTATTTTTTGTACCTACAGAAATCACTCATATTTGTATTCATACATTACACTAATTACACATGCATGGAAATAAATGTGACATTTTAAACAAAAAGAGTGAAGAGTATTACTAAGTTAAGCAATTTATGGTATATCGTTGAAACAATCCAAATAACATAAGAGCTAATGTCTCTTCATTATTTTTTGTTCGTTACAAAATATATCAAATATTCTAAGGATATATTGTTTAATTTACTCTTATACTATATTGTAAGAAACTAAACAATAAAGAAAAGGTATTGGGTCATATATTATTTAGACTTGTCTCCACGGTACACCATATTTTGTTTAAAATAATTATACTTGTCACATTTTTTGTTTAAAAGATTACACTTATCTCTCTTACACTAGTAGTCGATGTAATGTATGTATATAAATTAGTGAGGTTTGTGTATATGTAGAAAAAGGAGGGTGATTTGTATAATTTTAATAAAACTCAGGGGGTGAGATATAACTTACTCTTGCATAAATTATTCTGAATTATTTTTAATATTTTTAAATTTGTGGCTATCTGTGAATTTGTTGGGTACCCATTGACTCATGGTAGTAGACCCAGTAGGTATGAGAATGGGTTTGGGGTGGATCTTGATCTAAAAATGAAGCAACACGTCAAGGTCCGGATAGTGCATTATCCAGGTCCATTGTCATCCATATTCCTTACGTTTTGATGATTCAAATGAATTAATTTTGAGTAACAAAATAAAGTCGAGAGACTAATTATTCAACAAAGGATTTTAATCTAAATAGTACACGAGTCTTTATGTTTTTATGAAAGAATAAGTTTCTTTAATAGAAAAAATGAAGTGAAGAGGAAATAACTTTTCTTAATTGTGCAAAGCTAAATATCTTAGAAAAATCTTTCTTTCAAAGTGAAACTAACGTATCTAATGACTAAGTTCATTGAACGAGTTATCACATCGAAAACATCATGCACCTAATGATAATTGGGTCTAATGACATTTGCGCCCAAAGATAAATGCATCATGTGACACTTGCGTCCAAGGACCAAGTTAAAGAGAACTTAGTTGAGAGTTAAAGTTTGGAGAAGCTTGATAGTAAAAGAATACTTAGTTGAGAGCTAAGGTCTAAACAGCCTTGATAGAGAAAGAATACTCTCCTAAAGAGAGAAGTTGAATACTTAACTATTTGAGAAATATTAGAAAATCTTTCCAGGAAAAGAACTAGATGTAAGTCTTGGCTAAATAAGAATGAATCGGGATAATGTCATCTTCCATTCCCTATCTTTTACTGTTTTTTTGTATTATTAATTGCATTTTCAGTATGTATAACTGTCCCTCTCAATAAGTATCGACCTGAGAAATCAAGTTATTGACATTTTGATTATCATAGGTATCTAGCGGAGCTTTACACCACTAGACAATTTTTTGTTCGTTATTTTTGTTTACAGTAATAGTAATGTTTTGAATTTGTTGCTCATTAATATTTCAAAACCATTTTTTAATATATTATTGCTTCTGAAAAAGTTTTCAAAATGAATATTTTTGAAAAACTTAACCAACACATTTCAAATTTCTTATCCTAATTGCCTATCCCAACTTTAATAAATTCATGGAACTATTATTTGTATGAAAATCCTCTACATCTTTAATTGATAAGGTTCTGTCCACAAATCTCCGAGGTCAAAGAATTGAAGGTGTGTTGTGAAATCCAAATCAGATATCAAATTGGAAGAGGTTCTCAATTAGGTTTAATTATTTTTAAACAATAAACCATCTAGCTAGACTGGGTAATTTTATATAACTACTAATTATCTATAATTATATATATATATATATAAATCTAAAATTTTATATAAGTAATAATTATGTATAATTATATTAAAATAATATATCTCTATGTTTTTTGGATTGAAATAAAACAAAAAGTTAGACTAGTGTTCAATTTTTTTAATTTTAAATAAATGGTCCAATTCACTTTTTGGGTTATTTCATTTTAAAATAGGTTTAATATGGTCACATCGAAATTTTTCTGGTTCAAACCTTTTTTTTACTATTTTTATTTATGTTTTGTTTGAAACAAAAAATCAGGATTATGTATTCCTTTTCGTTTTTGGTTGATTTCTTTTATTTATATAAATCTTCAAATTATTGATCTTCATATTGTAATTGTTTTCCTTTCTTTAATTTTTTATTCTCTTTTTTTCAATTTCATTTTCTCTACGAAAAGGGAAGTTATTTTTTAAGGTTATTTTAATTTTTTTAATGTGAGATTTACCGTTTTTAAAATTACCGGTCACATTAGGGATGGCAGCGAGTCTGGTTGGGTTCAGATAGTACATTATTAGGACTCGCCCTGTTGCTTCATTTTTTGAACCAGACTCGCCAATAACACATGTTGATACTATTGGGTCTGCTACCCATGGGTCCTTAGATACTCAGCGGATCTGTGGGTACCCACAAATTAAAAAATATTAAAAATAATTTCCACTAATTTAAGTAATCGTATATTTGTTTACTACAATCTTATATGTTATTTAGGTAATCAACAATGGAAAAAATTATAAAAAATAATTTAAAGTTTAAAACAGATTTTAAAATGATTATTTTAATATTATGACGTAAAATTGATTTAATAAGAATTGTTCAATCAACATAATATTATATTATATATATCAATTAACAACATAACATCACATCAGTACTTAACAATGTAACACCACTATTTAACAATATATCAATTATATTTATGAATTAACAATATAACATTATGGATTAACAATATATATATATATATTGAGGGATCCACGTATTCCACATTTTAGCCATCAATTCTAAGAAAATCTGATGGTATAGATTTACTCACTAATTCAAACTATTGGATTACCTTAAAATTGATGGTTAAGATGTGAAGTAAGTTATTTAAACTTACTCTTGGAGTAGGGATGACAATGGGTACACAGATCTGTGGGTACCCGCAAAAAATACCCATAATGGGTCGAATCTAGGTCCATGTTTTTGAACCCGTGGGTAATGAAACCCGAGACTTTAAGACCCATGTTAGATGGGTCTGGGTCCAGGCAATGAGGTACCCAAACCCATGGGTACCTAGACCCGCTATTCGTTCATATATATATATATGATACGGAATCCACTTACCCCACATCTTAGCCATCATTTATAGGAAAATCTAATGGTTTGAATTAGTTATTAAATCTACACTATCAGATTTCCCTAGAATTGATGGCTAATATGTGGAATATGTGGATCCTTATATATATATATATATAATATTGTTAATCCATAATGTTATATTGTTAATTTGTAAATATAATTGATATGTTATTAAACAGTGATGTTATATTGTTAAGTAGTGATGTTATGTTATTAATTGATATGTGTAATATATTATTATGTTGATTGAACAATTCTTATTAAATCAATTTTACATCATAGTGTTGACATAATCAATTTAAAATGTGTTAAAACTTTAAATTATGAACCACATAATGTAAATGTTATAGGACAATATATGCATGTGAAGGAATATAGCATCATAATGATTGAAATAATAAGAGGTTCATACACAACAAAAATGTAAATGAAAGTTAAAGATTACAAATAAAATCCAAAAAGTTCATTAACAACACATCAAAGGAACAAACTAAGCAAAAACTAGCCAACAACTACTCTAAGATTCTGGCTCATCAATGTCATCATCTAAATCCATATACACCAATCAATTTGATAATCTTCTAAGTCCCACTTGGATTTGTTTATTCGAAGCATCAAAGGCATCCATCCTTGTGATGATGTAGCCTCAAAGCGGGAATAACTCATCCATGATCATCTGATTCGTAGGTATGGAAGTAGATGAAGATGACCCGATAGGGAAAGTAGAGGGTTGCGGTATAAGAGGTCAGCATATGGATTTTCCATTGGAGCAGTCTGTTGATCACTTTAATTTTTGTAGATCATATTTGTCGGTTCTCGAAATAATTCCATCTTGTGGATTACATCCTCATCAATCTTATTGTGCCGAGTATCTAGTGCAATCTTGGATGCCATAGTAGTTGAAATACCAAAATGCTGAAGTATGATGATAACATAAGGTAAGGGGCTTTGAATGTCTCTAAAAGTCCACATTTGTCACATTACCATCAAAGTCCAATTAATCAAAATGTTATGCTTAAGAACATACATCAATTGTAGTTCTATATTGCTAATTTGCAAATGATTTGAAAGTTTTGGAACTATAACATAACTGAGAAAGTAATGAAGCAAACAATCTTCTAGATTGAGATTTCCAACAGAGAGGATATCTCTACTCTTTATAGTTTCACCTAAAACCTTTTGCTTACGTATTTCAGTTTTTCTCTTAGAAATTCTACACATAGAGTAGTAGAATTCATTTTTGTCATACCCTTCTAAGTCACATTGATAGCCTGATTGTACTATTGTCCCTAGGAACGATATGTTATAGGAAATTGAACTCAAGGTTCTAAAGTCTAAGGCAATATCCTTGCCTTTGACATATGAAAGATTTTATTCTTATTAAAAGTCAAATTGCAGTAAAATATTCTCACAAGTTCTGGGTAGTAGACATAATGTACTTCAAGAAATAAAGAAGGAGTACTATATGTCGCATGACTCAAGCACAACTTGTTGAGCAAAAATCAACTATGTGACAAAGGATTTCATGTGACATTCTACCCTTATAAATGCATCATCGGAAGTAAGGATTCTAATAACTCTAAACTAATTGGAAAGAAGATAAATAATATATATATGATTGACATAGATTCTTCTTTACCAATAAAATGTTTAGTTGCTAATAATAGTAATGATGCATGGCTTTGGCATAGGAGAATTGCTCATATTCATATGGATCATATGAATAAATTGATTAAGAAAGATTTAGTTGTTGGTTTACCCAAAATGAAGTTTGTTAAAGATAAACTATGTAGTGCTTGTCAAATGGATAAACAAATAAAAACCTCTTGCAAACCTAAGCATATGGTTTCTTCCAATAGACCATTGCAGTTACTACACATGGACTTATTTGGCCCCTCAAGGACAAAAAATTATGGTGGTAACTACTATGCTCTTGTTATAGTAGACGATTATTCAATATATACTTGGAATCTATTCTTAGTTCATAATAATGAGGCATTCAAAGTATTTAGAAAATTGCTAAAAGAGATCAAAATGAAAAATCTCCGAAAATCACTCTTATAAGAAGTGATCATGGGTAGAATTTCAAAATGATTCTTTTGAAGAATTATGTGATGATTTAGGTATCAATCACAATTTTTCTACTCCTAGGACACCACAAAAAAATGGTGTTGTAGAGAGAAAGAATCAATCCTTAGAAGAACTTGTTCGTACAATGTTGAATGAAACTAATCTCCCGAAATATTTTTGGGTTGATGCAGTTAGTACGTCATGTTATGTTTTAAACAGAGTTCTTATAAGACCAATTCTCAAGAAAATCCCCTATGAACTCTTTAAAGGTAGAAAACCAAACATTTCTCATTTGCATGTTTTTTGTTGTAAATGTTTTGTTTTAAATAATGGTAAAGATAACTTAGGCAAGTTTGATGCAAAAACTGATGAAGGATTCTACCTAGGCTACTCTCTTACAAGTAAAGCTTACAAAATTTTCAATAAAAGAACTCTAGCCATGGAAGAATCTGTTCATGTGTCTTTTGATGAAACCAATCCTATAATAAAGGATGGGTTAACTCTTGATGAAGAGGACTTTCCAAGTTCCCCTTTAAAAGAGGATTCTTTTACCAATACAACAACCAGTACTAAGCATTTGAAAGTGGATGATACTCTATCTTCTCAATGAGAGCATATTCATTCTGATTTACCCAAAGAATGGAGAACTCATCGAGACCATCCTATTGACAACATCATTGGCGACATAAGTAAGGGTGTCACTACTCGTTTAAAGCTAAATGATGCTTGTTTAAAAATGGCTATCATTTCTCAAATAGAACCTTCCAAGATTGATGATACAATCGAGGATGAACATTGGATTCTTGATATGCAGGAAGAGTTGAACCAATTTGAGAGAAATGAAGTTTGGGAACTTGTTCCTAGACCAGATAATAGGCATGTTATAGGAACTCGTTAGGTATTCCATAATAAATCATATGAAAATGGAATTATTGTTAGAAATAAAGCTATTTTGATAACACAAGGATACAATTAGGAAGAAGGAATAGATTTTGATGAAACATTCGCCCTTGTTGCTAGACTTGAAGCTATTCGGTTGCTACTTGCATATGGTTGCTCTTTAAATTTTCAGTTATATCAAATGGATGTAAAGAGTGATTTTCTAAATGGTTATATATAAGAAGAAGTGTTTGTAGAACAACCTCTAGGTTTTGAAGACTACAAAACATCCTTCTCATGTGTATAAACTAAAGAAAGCTCTATATGGCTTAAAGTAAACTCCTCGTTCTTGGTACAATCGTCTGACAAACTTTCTACTTGAAAAAGGTTTTGTCAAAGGAAATGTCGACATTACACTCTTTATTAAGAAAATAAATCATCATACTCTTCTCGTTCAAATATATGTAGATTATATTATTTTTGGTTATACTAATGAGATTTTGTGTAGTGATTTTGGCAAAATGATGCAAGGAGAGTTTGAAATATCTATGATGGGGAGGTTAAATTACTTCCTTGGATTACAAATCAAACAACTCGAGGATGACATTTTTGTGAGTCAATCCAAATATTTCAGAGACTTCCTGAAATGATTTTAAATGGATGACTGCAAGCCAATTACCACTCATATGGGTTCTGGTACATACATTGATACATATGAAGTTGGAAAATGCATTGATATATCAAAGTATCTAGGTACGATTGGTTCCCTACTCTATTTAAATGCCAGTAGACTTGATATAATGTTTAGTGTCTATTTGTGTGCTCGGTATCAATCAAAACCAAAAGAATCACATTTAGTTGCTGTCAAAAGAATCATTAAATATCTAAAAGGCATAACATACGTTGGATTATGGTATCTAAAAGTAAGTATATGTGATTTGGCTGATTATTCAGATTCAGATTTTGCTGGATGCAAAACTGAGAGAAAAAGTACAAGGGATACTTGTCATATATTAGGAAATGCACTGGTATCATGGTCATGCAAGAAACAAGCCTATGTTCCGGGACATCACTTTAAGTAACTCGAATGCGGAAAATCAACTTATCGTTATCGAATGATAACTTAACTTGATTCACAATTTCCTGAATAACACCATACATATAATCAGTTAAGTCATCTTTAGTTCATACAAACTAAGTCAACAAAGGCGGAAACTACATCGCCACTAACATATACAAAATCCAGAATGAAAGGGCGAAAATATTAATCATCGCCAACAGACACTAAACAAAGACATGAACAAACTGAAGCCGTCCTTGTTTTCAAAAGTCCCAAAATGATAAGCAACTCCTAGTGGTTCGCTCCAAGACTAGAGTACTGCCTCTCCTCAATTCCTCATGCCCCCTCCTGGAACATCACGGATGGGTAGCTCCAAATCTGAGCAAAGCTGTCTATCTGACAAACACACATCCGAAAAGCAAGCAATAGAAAAGAAGAGACAGAGAGAGAGTAAGACATCTAATGAACGTAAATTCATTGACGGCGTGGACTTACTCAGAATATTACACTCAGATATGAAAAACAGTTCATATATATATAACATATTACCTTATAACTCATCAGTTGTTCTCGTAAACAATTGTCTAATTTACATTAGTAATATAACCAGAGACATCAATTGTTCTCATAAACAATTATCAAATCAACCTATGTAATGTAAACAACACTTATTTCCATCAATATCATAATTCACCATTTAGCAATATATCATTCATCGACAAGA
>NC_032012.1:13292072-13292980 GCF_001865875.1 Lupinus angustifolius
CGTTGAATACCCTTGACGGTCCCAGACCAAGCCTCTTACGGTCAGCCAATCTCGTTACGTGGTATCCCGGGTTCCTTTCTGGGCAGTGCCCCAATTCACATCATAACTCAAAGGGTAATGTCTCTACCACTACGACCATCGTTGAATCACCCTGGACGGTCCTAGACCAAGCCACTTACGGTCAGACGATCTCGCTACGTGGTAGCACGTATCCTTTTCTGGGCATCGCCCTAAATCATACATCCTTCTCGGATTACTTTCTTTAAAATTAATTTCCGAGTTTGACTATTTAATTCCAACACCTTGGATACTTTGCTTTTTATTTCCAATTACGGTATTATACCAAAGTAGTTTCTATATCACACACACATACTAGGGTTATTACATCTTCAACTAATCAATCCAAACAGTCAAACCCAATTCCTATCTCTCGCCCAAGCGACAATTCATCTTTAAATCTCAAATAGACTTAAGCCTTCCTCGCCCAAGCGACACATCATTAAAATCCTGAATTTTTTTTGTCCCAGTGGGCTTTTGCTCGCCCAAGCGAGAAAATTCTCAATTTTCTTTGAAATCCTGGGCATTTTTCGCCTAAGCGGAACCCTTGCTCGCCCAGGCGAGGGTTTCTCGCCCAAGCGACAGGGACTTGGACAGAATACCAATTTTTGCCATTTTCGACAACCGAAACAGCGAGAGGGTTCCAGAAACTCATTAAAATTCTGGAGTTTTTTTTTTCTCCCAATTGAGTTTTTGCTCGCCCGGGTGGACTTTTGCTCGCCCGGCCTCGTCCAGGCGAAAATCCTGGAAAATTTTTTTTTTCCGCCCAATCGGGCTTTTGCTCGCCCCGGCGACGCCTGGTTCGCCCAGACTACTAGGATTTGGACAGAATGCTAATTTTTGCCATTTTC
>NC_032012.1:13293080-13317044 GCF_001865875.1 Lupinus angustifolius
CTCTCACATCCCAATGCAAAATGATCACCTTGTGGACATGTGTGATAAACATGCCCGAGTATTATCGGCCAATACTTGATCGGGTATTATAAATCGCCCGATCCTAATATCCGATTAGAATTTCGGATTTCGGCATTCCGAATGAAAAATATTTAGAAAATAGGTATGGATGTATTCAGGGTCTATATTGATTCTAAAATAAATTACGAATCCAACAGCGCGATCGGAATTCGATTCCGAGTTACGGAACTCAAAAAGACACTTTTTGAGCCGTACCGGGCGGATTTTTGGCCCCGACAGTGGTCCAGAACCGTCTGTCTCCAAAAATTACCAACATTTACTAAAAAATTGGAAATAAAATTTCAAGAATAAAACTCAACTAGAGTTTCATCTAATTCCTTACCGAAAATTCCCAGAAATTCATTTTCGAATATATAATTAATGAAAATATTAGTAAAATCTTATAATTCAAAATCGTAAAATTCGCGGTGTTACATATGGGAATTCTTGTATGTTGAGTAACCGATTACTCACTTTGACTAACCGATTACTCTTATTAGTATTTAAGTTTCCCTCCTCTTTCCGTGTTCACCCTAGATTTTCTCTAAAATCTGCTTTTTTGATCCGATTTGTGTGATTTTGGACTCATCTCATATCACATTTTCAATTCTAAATACTTTTATTCCATAGATTTCGTGCTTAGTGGTCTTAATCAAAGATCCCCAAATCTCTCAAAGGAAGCAAAGAGCTTCATCTTCTAAGGCTAATCCTTTGGATTTGGCATGTCTTCTCGCAAATGATGAACACCACAAAGTTTTCTCAGAGCATTTTCTTGGACGCTCCATCTTTGCTCCTAAGTATGGTAATATTAGTAACTTTGAGTTTGAAGATTTTCAATTCCCTACTCTTCTAAGGCCACAAGATCTTTTTGATTTTTGTGAGGAATCAAAAGCCTATTATCCTGAACTTGTTAAAGTATTTTACTTCAACTTGAACTTTAGGAAAAATCATCTAACATCCTTTGTGAAAGGAAAAGAAATTATTGTGGATGTTAAGACCTTCAGTTCAATATGTTGTAATATACATTCTCAAGGTAGCATGAAAGATTTCGGTCTTGGATGTAAATGGGATAATTATGATAAAAAGAGTTCTACTACTCTATGTGTAGCTTCTCTAAAAGGGAAATAAAAATGAATAAGCAATTGGCTTTAGGTGAAACTGTAAAGAGTAGAGATATCCTTGCTGTAGGAAATCTCAATCTCGAAGATTATTTGCTTCATTACTTTTTGAGTTATGTTATTCTTCCAAAATATTCAAATCATTCTCAAATCAATGACGTGAACTGCAATTGATGTATACTCTTATGCATAATCTTCATTCAATTGGGCTAACATAGTAATGAGACATATGTGGTCTGCTCGAGATACTCACAACCATTTGCCTTATGCAATCTTCATAACCAACATACCTGAGCATTTTGGTGTATCCACTGCTGGTGAATCCAAAGTCACACTTGATGCACACGATAATAAGATCGATGTGGATGTGATCCACAAAACGGGCTTCTTTAGAGATCTCATTGATAAACTCTATAAGCATTGAAGTGATAGACAGGTTGAACCTGCTGATCCAAATGCAAATGTCTCTGCTAACCCTCCTGGACATCAACATTCTGAGTTTCATGCTAAGTCTTCTTCATTTGTTCTCATGCCTACCAATCAGATGATCATGGATGAGTTATTCTCTCTTCGAGGCTACATCTCTAATCAGATGAATGCTCTTGACGCTTAGAATCAACAAGTCCAATTCGAGCTTCAACGTCTTTCTTATAAGATCAATAGCATGGACCTTGATGACAATAGCACTGAGCCTGAGTCTTATAACATTTTTGTCTAGGAATTCTCTTCGTAATGTTGCATGATTATGGACAATTGGTGTTCTTGTTGTTTTGATGTTTTTATTGGTTATGTTTTGAACAATGTTTGAACATCTTTTAAAGTTATGCTATGATATCTTACCTTTATGTTTGCTATATACATATTGTATGCTATATATATATATATATATATTGTGTTGGACTCTTGGCTTTTCTTCTTTTTAATAAAGTCAAAAAGAGGAGAAAAGTTAGGAGAGTGTATTTTCTGGCTAAAATTAATTCAAGCACATAACTCCAAATCAAAGGGGGAGCATACAAAATAGGGGGAGCGTACTCAAGACAAGTCAAGAATAACACAAAGTATGCTACTCTCAGAAAACTACACTATCAAGAAGATATTGGTTTGTCATCTTCAAAAGGGGGGAGATTGTGAAGAAGATCTTGCTCCTGACCTTGGCACGGTTTTGATGAAGACACTAACATCACATAAAAGAAGAAAAGGGAGAATACTTATGAAGACAATGAAGATAAAGCTTCAAGGAATTAGAATCTAAGACTATAAGTAATTCTATCCTTATACTCTAAATATACAATTATTAGTAATGCTCAAAAGTATTTTAAAAATAAAATTAATAAACACAAGTATAAATGAAAACAATTTTCAAAATACTGTGTAACAGGTTACTAGATCTTAGTAACAATTTACTATGACTAAGTAACAAGTTACATGAGTGAGAATCAAGTTATCCAAAAAATATTGATTAGGGTAATTGATTATACTTTTTGAGTAGCCGATTACACAACACGGTAAATAATTACTCTGTTGGACAGAACAGTTGGATAATCGATTACACCTTTTGAGTAATCGGTTACAGTATGTGAAAATCAATTACTCAGTTGGACAGAATGTTTGGGTAATCGATTACATCAACTAGGTAATCGATTACTGAGAGTTGTTGCACCAGTTTTTAGATTCAAACTACACACCTTTCAACCCAAATGAAATGGTTTCATTCCAGTCAATTCCTACCTTTTCGTAGAGTTGTTTTGGCTGATTGGAAAGTATATATAAAGGCATTAAAACTCATAACTCAAAACATATAACTCACTTACATAATCTATACTTTTCTGAAATACTTGCTCTACACTTCTTGCACCTTGTTCATAACTTTCAGAATATATTTTTTCTGAAGTTGCCTTAAGTGTTGTTTCAAGTTATTCAAACCTTCTAAGCATTAGTACTAAAGTATACAAAGAGTTATTGGAATGTAAGAGTTTATAGTTTCAAAATCTTGTAAAGGCAACCCCCGTCATAGTTAAAGTTTTCTTCATTCAATTTGTTGAATTACTTTCTTTCACAAGGGTGTGATAAGAAAGGGGATAGAGTCACTTGGAAAGGGTGTTTTCTAAAGAGTGATATAGGTATTAGAGAGTGAGTAAGGTTCAAGGAAGAAATCTAGCGAAGAAATTGTAATTGCTACTCTTAATATCTAGCGAAGAAATCTCTCGTGATGCAAAAGTACTGGATGTAGCCTTCGATGGACAAGAAGGTGAACTAGTATAAAATCTCTGTGTACTCTCATCTCCCTTAATTCCTTAAATTTACTTGTTATTTTCTGCATAACTTTTCCTCTACTATTATTAACTCTTGAATTTTGCAGAAAAATATGTCATAGTTTTAAACAATTAATTCATTCCCTCCCCCCCTCGTAGTTGCCATCTCAGTCTTAGAGCATCGATGAAGTCCAAGATGTATATAAACTTGAATGGATAGGTGCAACAGCTTTATGTATATATATATTAGGTACTTGTATGAAAATTTTGTCTTGGAAGATAAGAAGAAGGTGATATTCATATCCCCACATGTTACCGCTTTGGTGTCAAGTGGCAATCACAAAAAAGAAGATTGGGAATAGACAAAAAAAATTGCAGATACTATCATCAATTATAAAAGAGCTACATATTTATTTCTTGCACCTTTTAATATAGGGTGAGCATTTTTTAACTGTCTTTTGTATTTAAGCCTTTAGTATGTTTGTTGTGCTTAACTTTTCCTAACCATGTGCATATGTTTTCTTAGGAGACATTGGCTTTTGGATGCCATTAATCGGGTCGAGGAAAAAATATATTACTTTGACTCATTGGCACATAGTGATCCAAACAAGTACACCGGTATGAGAGAAATGTTTACTTAGTAAGTGGACTACTCATTTAAACTTTTAGATACACTTTCAATTTCCTAGTTGTTTAGTAATTAAGTACATTTTCTATTGTTTAGGGGCTGAAAATATACAGAGGCTATGTTCGTTCTAGAAAACCATAGCAAAAAGTCAAATGGAATCATATAAAGGTATTGGCACAAATCATCTTAAACAATTATATGTGTAGTGTAGTGTATTCATATTTCAATTAAGGTGATACTTATATGTTTACTTGATTTTACTTGTAGACCCATTCCAAACAAACGAGGTAGATTGTAGCTATTATATGGTGAACTACATGAAGGAGATCATTCAACAGTGGCTAACTGATGAAATCAAGTTTGTTGGAAATTCATACATAGATGACCAAGTCATCCATATTAGGGAAGATTGGTTATAATATGTACTTAGTTTTAATAGAAAGTAGTTTACGGAAATCAATGTTCGATGTAATGTATATGATTTGTGTATGTAATATATGTTTCTATAAGAGTACAATGTAATTAATGTTCAATATACAAATTCAGTTGAAATTCAGTTGTATTCATATATTGTGATTTGGTGTTTATGTATGCATTCAGGTTGTTGTTATGTTCTGTTTCTAGCTATTCAATATGCATTAAGGTTATTTTCTGTTCTGTGCTTAACTGTGTAGAATTAGGAATTATGGTCTTCAATAGCATATTATCAATAGTGAATTGTTGTATAGTTATACAACAACTTATTTTTAACGATGCGTTGTTGTTTATGTTAAGTTCAACAGTGCATTATTCAAGAAGCGTTGTTGAATACTTACCTCTCATATTATTTTCTTTGACCTATATAACAACGTATTTTGGAAGAAGCATTGTCAATATGATCAACAATTAAGCACGTGCACTAGATACACTATCAGGTTTTAGTTAATTACCATTATTTCCTTTATTATTTTCTTTTATCAGTTGAATGTTATTTATTACCATTATTAATTATTCTGTATATTTCATTAATTGTCATTAATCAAACTTCATAATGTCATTATTAATTTGAATTTTATTAAAAAAAATTATTAAAAAAAGTTAATATATCTTCCATAGCGTTTCCTTCAAGTTGTGTTGTGGAATACTCACCTTCATTATATTTGAATGGGAAGTCTTCCACAATAATTTCCGTAGGTGACGCTGTTGATTAGGTCTCATTTACAGCACTATCTTTATTAAGCGCTATTGAAGATACTATCAGACCCTAGAAAATGAAAATCTTCCCGCATTCTCACACATTTAGCAATCCCAAAACTCATTTACTCAGCAGTGAAACTCATTTACTCTCACAAGCGACCTCGAAATTCATTGAACCTCATCATCATTCAACATCGAAAATCAACCTCAAAAATCATTTACTCATTCAACACAAAAATTATTCAACACCGATTTCGAAAATCATTCACTCGTTCAACCAAAAATCAACCTCCAAAATTATTCACTCAGTCAACACCGAATTGAAAATGAGTTTTCCTTATAAATATTTGTCTTTTTAATTACATTATATTTAGCTTGTATTGAGTTATAAATATTTTCCATATAAATGAATGAAAGTGATTTCACTCATTTAGCTTCTATTGAGTTAGGGTTTCTGACCTCTTTCACTTTATTACATTATGAGTTAGGGTTTTCCCATTATTAATTACATAATAAATGTATTTTTTCTACATAGTGAGCTTAACTCCAAACTTTTGGGATTTATGTTCATTATATTTTTTTTCAATTCTTTTATAGAAAATGGATAAAAAATGGATGAGAAGGAGTATGAGGAAGGAGTGAAATCATTTGTTAGGTTTGCAATTGAGAATGTTGAAAACCCTAACAACATTGCACGTTATTGCTTAAGATTTTGTTAATCTAACTGAATTACTCCAAATGAGTTAAAAGTTCATTAAGTATGTCATAGTATTGATCAAAGTTACCCATGTTGGACAAGACATGATGAGATTCATATGAAATAAAATTACACAAATGCATATGAAGACGATTGTTTCGAGGAAATGGTCAACATTGTTGAAGAGCATCTTCAGGATTGTCCTGAGATGTTTTAGTGATTGATAAGTGATTTTGAGAAACCATTATATGATGGTTGTACTAAACTCACAAGATTCATAGCAGTGTCAAGGTTGTATAAGTTGAAATATGTTAACGGGTGGATTGATAAGAGTTTCACATACTTGCTTGCACTTCTAAAGGATATGTTGTCGGATGATAATGTAATCCCTTCTCGAACCTATGATGCAAAACAAATGTTATGCTCCATTGGCAAGGACTATACTAGGATACATGCTTGTGGTAATTATTGCATCTTTTTTTTAATGAGTATGCTTCGTTAAAGTTTTGTCGTAAATGTAATACATCGTGATATAAGAAGGAAGACTCAATTCCCAAAAGTTTGTATGATATTTACTCATTAAAGAAAGATTCAAGCGCATGTTTAGCAATGCCAAAGACGCAAAGAAGTTGACATGACATGATGAAGAAAGGATTAAAGATGGCAAGCTTCGGCATCCTGCAGATTCTCTTTAATGGAGAAAAATTGATCATGACTATCCTAGTTTTGGTCAATAATCAAGAAATCTACACATTGCATTGTCAACGAGTGGAACTAACCCACATAGTGTTCAATGTTGCTCCCAAAGTACATGGCCAGTGATGTTGGTGATATACAATCTACCTCATTCTCTATGCAAGAAGCACAAATATGTGATGTTATCTATGTTAGTATCTAGACCTAAACAACCAGGAAATGACATAGACATATATTTGGCTCCATTAATTGAAGACTTGAAGGAAATCTGGGAGAAATGCATAGATGCATATGATGTGTATAGGGAAGAAAGATTCAACTTGAGGGCTTTGTTGTTCGACATAATCAGTGATTTCCCTGCCTATGGTAATATGTCCAAATATAATACAAAAGGACATTTTGCATGTCCTGTATGTGAAGACAATACACATTCAATAAGGTTGGAACACTATAAGGAGAATGTCTTCCTTGGTTGGCAATTGTAGATTTTTGCATTCAGATCATCAATATCGACGATGGAGAAAAGCATTTGATAGGAACAATGAAGAAGGTATTTCTCCTTTGTCGTTGATGGGTGACCAATTATTTCAAAAGCTAAAGGGTTTGAATAATAACTTTGGTAAACCTTGTGCAAGAGAAATGGTCACAAATGGGTGGAAGAAAAGGTCAATCTTCTTTGAATTTCCATATTGGAGTTTGTTATACGTAAGATATTTCCTCGATGTTATGCATATTGAAAAAAAATGTGTTTGAAAGTTTCCTTGGTACCTTACAAAATGTCTCTAGTAAGAACAAAGATGACTTAAATGCAAGGTTGGACTTGGATAGTATGGGAATAAGAAATGAATTGGGGCTAATATTGAAGGGAAAACGTACATTTCTACCTCCAACAGCTTATACTTTGTCAGGGAAGAAGAAAATGGAATTTTGTAAATTTCTCCATGGTGTTAAAGTTCCAAAAAGGGTACTCTACCAACATTCGGAACCTCGTATCAATAAAAGATCTCAAGTTAAAAGGTCTTAAGTCTAATGATTGTCATGTACTTATGAAGCATTTTTTGCCTATTAGAATACGATCAATTCTACCTAAAAAATTTCGAGGAACCATAAATAAGTTATGTTTCTTCTTCAAGGAAATTTGTAGCAAAGTGATTGACCCTAAGAAATTACCTGCATTACAAAGACAACTTATTTTGACTTTGTGTGAGCTTGAAATGTATTTCCCACCTTCTTTTTTGACATAATGGTTCATCTAAACATTCATGTTGTTCGAGAGATACAACTATGTGGTCCTTCCTATATGATATGGATTTACCCCTTTAAGTGTTATATGAAGACGTTAAAGGGTATATGAAAACCCGATCAAGACTATAGGGTTGTATTGTCGAGCGATATGTTGTTGAAGAAGCTCTTGACTTTTGTACCGGATACCTTACCGATGGTGATCTTATAGACATTCCAAAGCCTCAGTATGCAAAAATAACATTTGGTGAAGGTATTGCTGGAAATGAAATATTGACTATAACAAGAATCGAATTTAAGCAAACGCACTTATATGTTTTACATAATGCCGATGAGGTTGAGCCATATGTTGAAAGACACAAGGAGATTATAAGGAAGTCTTATCCAAGTAAGAATGTAAATTGGATTTCCAAATATCATAATTGGTGTTTCATAAAGTGGCTAAAAATCACATTGATGAGGAGTTGAATATAAATGCACATTCAGTTTCCGAAAGATTGAAATGGTTAGCCAATGGTCCAAGTATTCATGTCTTATCCTACACTGGTTACCTAATTAATGCGTTCACATTTTAGACGAAAAAACGAAATGATCAAAGTAAAATGCAAAATAGTGGTGTAACTCTTGTTACTCGAACTATACACATGTCAAGTGCAAAAGATAGAAACCCAATATATACGAACATGTCATATTTTGGGATGATTGAACGAATATGGGAATTGGATTATACAATGTTTTGGATGTCGATTTTTTATTGTGTGTGGGTTGATAACAACAATGGCTTCCGAGTTGATGAGTTAGGGTTCAGTAGGTGGAGTCATTTATTCTAGCATCACAGGCTCAACAAGTATTCTATGTTAGTGACCAAATGATGAGTGTGAAATTATGCTACATTTTCATTACATTTAACTTGCATTTTAGGACATAATTATGACTTTATGATTGTTTTTAGCTTTTATTTCTCTTTGAGCGGGTGTTTTTGACTATGTTGTGCATTTTGGATGGATTGAAGCTAAAAAGAGTAGAGATTGGGTGCAAGAAGATGAAATATGGTGTTGAGGCTATGCAAAGACTAATTGAAGGGCGAAAAGAAGTCGTGGATATTATATTCTATTCCTATTTTTAGATTTGTTTTGTTGGGCTTAGCCCAATATTTTGTAATTAGGATAAATGAGTGTTCTCCCCCAAACACTTTACACTTTACATTAAAATTCTCTAATTTAGAATTTGGTATTCTCTTCTCCATTATGAGTGAGTAATTCCCTTTGTTTCTAGGATTGGGGCTATGCCATTTAACATTCAATAAACATTTGTTCTTACTTCAAATTCATTGAGTGTTGAGATTTGAATCATTAAACTGGGTTTAATTTTTGTGAGTTGTCTGGCCAACAAATTACACCTCTTAGATACATTGGGGAAGGACTGAGAGGTGAACCCAACTATCTGACCATTCACTAATTCAAACTAGAATCCTAATTCACGAGAGTAGTCTTAGGATTCTCGGGGGTTTCTGGAATTCACATTGGGTTGCCATAAAGCGATTGGATAGAAAGATCCAAGTAAAGGATTCAATTTATAATTGTATCACGAGAGTAGGTGCAACTTCAATTGAGTACACGTGTCGAAGCTCGAGAGAGGATGACACGTATCAAAGAGCAATTCACCCTCACAAAATAAGATTTCAACCCTTTTTAATATTTTCATAATTATTCTTGTCAATTGCTCAATTGTTCTAAATTTAATTTTAATTTCTCTTTGAGTTAAGTGTAAATTAATTGTTATAATTAAAGGAATTTTCAAGTCCTTATGGGATCGATATTTTACTACTTAACGACATAATTGTGCACTTGCAATTTGTATTATCACCCAAATGATATGAATGTTACATTGTTATTTTAACTAACAAAATAATCGTCAATAATATTGATGACCAAGAATATGAAGATATTGATGATAAAGATGATCCTTTTTTGGGACATATCAGTCGTGTGAGAGCGGACCAACTATAGATGATGATTTATATAATCTGATGATCATGATGAAGGGATTTGAGTGAATCAATATGTTCCTCCAAACAATGACGATATTACAAGCCAAAAACAATCAAAGAAAAGTTAAAGTAGATGCATATAGTCTTTGTACAATTATAGCTTAATTTGATTGTTTGTAATTTGCATAATTTTGTTTGTTTGTAATTTGCATAATTTTGTTTGTTTGTAATTTGCATGATTTTGTTTATTTGTCATTTGTATAATTTTTTTGTTTGTAATTATGTACTCTTCCAACACATAATTAGCATGATGTTCATTGTTTGTAGTTTGTATTGTATTGATGTTAATAAAATAAACTTCTGCCTTGTATTAATGTGTATGTGTTGTTGAGAATGTATAAGTGTTTGTGTTATTGAGAATGTATGTGTTGCTAATAAATATATTTGTAGTTATTAATGTGTACAAATAACAGTAAATTCTAGGGGAAACCTTGACATGCGCTGTTGTAAAGGATTAATACAACAATGCTTGTTATAGAGAGCACAATTGTATATGCTTAATATAATAGCACTCTTTGTTTGATGTGTTGTTGTATTAAGGTGTTGTTTACGAATATTTATGAATCATATAACATCATTTTTACGTATGTGCTGTTATATATATGCAATACAACAACGCAAGCATAAACGTTGTTAATCATGCCTATACATTGTGTTATTTATGTATGAAATATATGACAATGTTTTTTGTACGATGCATTGTTGTATATATGCAATACAACAGCGTAGGATAAGCGTTGTTAATCATGCATATATACTACATTGTTTATGTATGAAATATATGACAGTGCTTTATGTGTGATGTGTTGTTGTATATATGTAATACAACAGCGTAGGATAAGTGTTATTAATCTTGACAATATACTACTATGGTCGAACAGAAAGCACCCAAAAGTGTTGTTATACATCTAAAATATGCGCTTTTGAACTGCAACTCTAGCATAGTGGTATTAAATATCTCTTTGAGATTTTGACGTTGTGCGGACTTTAGTTTCTGATGCTTCATTTTTCTTGAAGATGATAAAATTTTAACTATATTTTTAAATATCTCTGTGTGATTGGATGTAGTGTGGACATTAGTTTTTGTTGCTTCACCTTTCTTATAATGGATAAATACTCGACCAATTAATATTTTTTAATTCTATCAAGTTATTACTTTACCTAGAACTAGGATGTAATTAATTTTTGCTACTTCACCTTTCTTACAGTGGATAAATACTTCATGATTCGTAATCGACTCCCGAACTCAGAACTGAGGTTTAAAGACTATTTTATCCAAATTGGACATAGAGGATAGCTTTCTATGTTTTAACAGCAAAAAAACATACTAATAACTCTAAATCGTTTGGAGTATGTCGAAATCAAGTTCACCTCTTCCTAAATCCCAAAGTATGTCTTCTAACAAAAATTCAGGTCACAACACCATCCATCAAAATTTTCAAATCCTCTATCCTTCTTTACATGCCCATTATGATCCAATCCTATGAAGCTGTTTATTCATATGTCAATTACTCCAACTCTGGAAAAGAAGAAATAATTTCTCTTCCCTTACCCCACAAGCCATATTTTTTAATTAATTACCATCGAAATATGAGGTTTGAAAGTTAGTAATTTCCTGATGATTGGTGAAATACCAATCCTAGGATCTTAAATATCATGATTCTCACACATAATATAAAATAATGATACATACTTGAATCCATGTTCTCTGATCTACTCCTTTGATATACATTTTGAGAGAGTTTTGGTATGATGGTTTTCTTCAACCAAATTCTTAATTCCTTTTGGGACCTTCATTTTCTCTCTAATGGGGAGAGGTAAAAACTATTTGTAATTTGGTGTCTTAGGGGCCATAACCATTCCTTATGTGTTAACTTATAGGTTTCTCATTATCCCATATACTCAACTGTTTGGGTATCCACTCATTAAGCCCATATCCATTATCAATTTTAGAAGTCCTACGAGTTGTCAGAAATTAGATGACTTGTTTTGTAACCCCAAAAACAATAGTCAATATAATTGTATAAAATAGATGATGTCCACCTTAATTAGAAATTATGAATTTCTAACAATCTCCCACATGGACTTATATTTTTCCTAAAACAATTATATCACATATTCTTTAGACGTGCATCTATATGCTATTTATATTTACATTTTTCCTTAATACAGTTTCGTTCATCTCATATATCAACTATAGAACCACTACGACCTTCATCACATTTAAACATGACTCGACCACAATAATCACCATACCAATATACTAAATGACATAGATCAAATATGGATGAGTGACATGGAAATCTGATGCAATGTGATCTTAAACATGTCTATTTCCAACTGGTCCTTCTTTATTCTTTAGTGAGATCAATCCAAAGTCCTTAATTGCAATATAATAGTTACAATATACAAGTTCAAAATAGAACAATAAATCATCAACTTTATTATGCATAAAACTATATATGACGTCCAAAGTAAATCATAAAACATATAGACTCCCTCTGAACTAATGTATCCTAAGGAGCAATACTCATATGAGCAATATGCTCATGAAAGAATTTAGGTACCAAACCCTTAGTCATAGGATTAGCTAGCAAAAAAATCGTCTCTATATGTTCTATGGAACTTTGTCTATTTTGAACACTTTCTTTAACAACCAGAAACTTGATGTCAATAAAATTTGACTTTGTAGAAATCCTATTATTGTTGGAGTAAAGAACCACGGACTTGCTATCACAATCAATTCTTGGTGGTCTTTTAGTACCATCAACCACACGTAAACTAGTGACAAATTTCAGCAACCATATGCTATGGTCTGATGTTTCAAAACAAACCATGAACTCCACAACCATGGTTGAAGGAGCTATAAGCGTATGTTTAGCAGACTTCCAAGAGATAGCACCTTCAACCATGATAAACACATATCCAAAGGTGGAGTGTCTATTGTCTAGATACCCAAAAAATGTAGTCAAAGTACCCAATGATCTCTAAATTCTCATACCTCCGATAAGTGAGCATGTACTCATTTGTTCTCTTTAAGTAATACATAACACGTTTGACTGTATTCTAGTGATGCATTACAGGATTGCTCAAATATCTTTCTAAAACTCCCACGAAAAACGCTATCATGGGAGATGTACAAACTTGAGCATATATTAGACTTTCTACTACAGATGCATAAGGAATCTTTTGCATCTCGTATCTTTTAAGGTCATTTTTTGGGTATTGTTCGAGAGTAACTTGTCTCCCTTAGCTATAGGGGTATCTCCTGGTTTACTATCTTTCATGCCAAATCTATATAGGACTTTATCTATATAGCTTTCTTGTGCCAACCTTATGATATCTTGAGAGCGATCTCTCAGTATCTGAATACCTAATACAAAAGAAGCTTCCCCAAGACCTTTCATTTCGAAATTCTTCATTAGAAATCTCTTAGTCTCATGTAATCGTCTTATATCATTGCTAGCAAGTAGTATATCATCGACATATAATACCAGGAATATAAATTTACTCCCACTGAACCTGTAGTATACACAATCATCAACTTTATTTGCCTCAAAATCATACGAAGTAATAACTTGATGAAACTTGTGATTCTATTGACGAGAAGCTTGTTTAAGGCCATAGATGAAATTCTTTAATTAGCATACCATTGACTTTGAGCCAATTGACACAAAGTTTTCTGGTTGTACCACATAGATCGTTTCTTTAATGTCACCATTTAGAAACACAATCTTAACATCCATCTGATGGAGCTCTAAATCAAAATGAGCTACTAGTGCCAATATCATTAAAAAAGAATCCTTCGAAAATACTAGAGAGAAGGTTTCATTATAATCAATGTCCTCTTTATGAGTGTAGCCTTTAGCAACTAGGCGAGCTTTATATTTATCAATATTACCCTTTGAATCCTTCTTGGTTTTAAATATCCATTTGCAACCAATAAGTTTCGCACCTTCAAGTAATTCAACAAGATCACAGACGTCATTATCATGCATAGACTTCATTTCATTCTTCATGACATCAATCCACTTTTGAGAGTTAGAACTTTTCATGGCTTAACAGAAGTTCAATGGTCATCTTCTGTTAACCCGATGTCATCCTCACGTTCTTTAAGAAATACAATATAATCTTCAGGAATTCCACTTCTCCTCTCTCTAGTAGATCTCCTTAATGACACTTCTACTTCTTGAGGTTGTTGAATTTGTTTTATATGTACTTGAGGGAGAACCTCATTGTTGTCTTGTTCAAGAATATTGTTAGAAACAATATTTTGTACATTATCTTCTATTATCAATGTTGTTCCTTGAATGGTAATAGGCACAAGAGACTCTGACAAGGAAGAATGAGTAATCATACTTCTCACCATATCCTTAAGAGTTCAGTTTAATCACTCAACAACACCTTTCATGGTAGGCTTGCCTAGCATAGTGTATTGCAGAACAATTCCAAATTATCTGAGGAAAAACACAAATAGTCATTTCACAGCATCCTTATTGTTCTTTCTTTTCTTATTCTGAGAGGTCATAGTCAAATGAACACTTTTAGTCTTATCTCTCTGCAGTCTTACTTTCTCTTGCACACAGTCCTTCTGAGTGTTATAACTCACTTTGAATTACCCAAAGTGTGCCGGAAGCGAGATCAAAACCAAGTGCATGAGCAAGTCATCACCAATCTTTAACTTAAGTGACTTGAGTTTTGATGCGAGATTAGACATCTCCATAATGTACTCCCTTATGTTGTCTTTGCCTTTATACATGATGAAGATGAGTTTAGACAAAAACTACTTGTCCCCGCCTTTTCATTTTTGGCAAAGTGTGCTTCTAATTTTTCAATGAACTTCCTTGCACTCTGACCCTCAGAAATAGAGCCATGAAACGCTTCTAGAATAGAGCGTTTCATGATCATTAGACAAATTCAGTTAGAGTGTTCCAATTTTTCAATTTTAACCTCATCAAGGATTTCCAGAGTAGAAATGGATTTCTCCACCTGAAGTGTTAGATCTAAATCCATACAACCGAGAATAATTTTTATGGCTTCCTTATAGACCTTAAAGTTTGTCCCATTCAGGAATGAGATGTTCTTAATTTGAGGAGAAATATTTGCAACACTAGTAAAAGAATAAAACAAATTACAATCATTCTTGCAATTAAACTGACATTCAACATTAATACTTAAATTCAAATGATGATGAGGCACATCATGAGTTACCTAGTACAACATTAATATTCAGTCTTTGGACAAAAATATTAACTTGTAAGTAATACACTCAATGTAGTAATCAAACATTGATAATCAGTCCTATTAAACAATAAGCCTTTCTTTAGACTGACTTACTATTCACATGGAAAACCATATGATTATCACATATTTATTACTACAAATATGTTTGTAATTTGGGCCAAATAGGAAGATCCCTTTTAGTCGATCACTATTCGCATAAAATGCAAACATGCAATTGGTTTGATATTTCATATCAATCACTAATGATACTCGTGTTTGTAATGATAAAACATTGATCATAATGCACGTCAAATAATAAACTCTTCTTTAGACTGATTAACATTTATATATGCAACTTTATAATAATCACATGTGTGTATATAATCCGGCCAAATAATAATCTTCCTTTGGGCCGATTAATATTCGCATGGATACATATAACACTAGCATTTGATATTTATTATGAACAATTCATAAAAAAATGTCACTTTGGCGACTTCTGGTTTAATAGGTTTACTTAAAATGTCAAATAATTTTATTTTCCAAAAGAAAAACCATCTAGTTGAGTTTGACTCAACATAACCTTAGTCCAAAACATATATTATTTATATCCACATATAAATACATATATTTATTATACCCTATTGGTAGCATTGCGTCATTCTCATCACAAGGATTGCATTTCGAATTCCAGTAACGGTCCTTTTGAATTTTACATAAAAAAATATTACAATTTTATATATGATTAAACATGGCAAGGCAAGTTGTCCAAACAGAAACAATGCTTCAACAATAGCAACCACTTAATTATACAATCAGTCACCAATCAATGCAACAAACCATGAAGTGTTGTAACCATTTAAACAAACAAATCAGGTAATATATATGAAATAAGACATGTTCACATAATAGACGCATCACAAGATACCTAGCACAACATCAATTCCTAGTCTTTGGACAGAGAAATTAATTTTGTAAGTGGTACTCTCAACGTAATGATCAAATATTAACAGTTAGTTCTGTCAAACAATTGGGTCGACTATTATTCACATGGAAAAAAACTTTATATTTGTTGCATATTTATCATCACAAATATGTTATTATTTGGCCAAATTGTGTCTTCCTTTGGGCCGAACACAATTCGCATAAATAATCTCATACCCATCTGTGTAATTTTAATCAATTTCCACAATAGAGGTTATTTTGGCAACATATTGCATAAATTAATTCAAAAATAATTACCAGACAAAAATAAACAATATAAGTCCACTATAAAAAATATATAATCTTGGAATTAAAACATTCAGATTTGATATCTTTTATGATTAACAAATCTAATCCCACAATATAATTCCAAATAAAAATATATATTACATATATATCAACTCATAAAAATGGATGGAATCTTAATCAAATGCAAAATAGATCTAGATTGAAATGCATAAAACATGTATATAACATTATGTATATACACTTTCTCACACTAACATAGTAAAGTATATACAATTTTAAGCATTAATCATAACCATTATATATATTAACTTTAATGAGCAATTCTAGACATCACAGCAACCTCAAATTGGAAACAATTACATATGTATGAAAGTGTGCATGTCAAGAGGAACACTTTGGAAAGCTCTCCTTGAACATCATGGTTTTGATGAGGACAATGTGTGCCTAAAAGTGCTTGAAGATAACCAACAATTCAACGTGCTTAAGTCTTTTATTTGGTACTAGGCTTAGACTAGATTCTAGTTTAAGTTGAGTCGAAGGCTTAGGGCACCTAATACATGTCTCACATGCATTTATCTTTAAATCATTTCATCCATGAGATATGTTCATTTCATAATATGTTCATGCATTACATAAATACATGTATATATGCATTCTAGGCATAAAACTAAGTGTCAAACATGTATTATCTAAGTGCATAACATATTTGATGTTTTGTGTTTTAAAATACACATTTTATTTAGTGTTAATCGATTAACCATACCTTTAATCGATTAACCCAACTGCTGTGTAAAGTGGTTGCCACTGGAACACGTTTTTGTAATGCAGTTAATCGATTAAAGGTTTACGTTAATCGATTAACCTAACTGATTTTTAAGTTGTTGAAACTGAAAAACTGAAAAAACAGAATCAGTTATGATTTTTAGTCCCGTTAATCGATTAAGAAGGTATTTAATCGATTATCTGGGGTTCTGGACTGATTCTTTATAAACTGCGTTTTCAGAATTAATCTCATAAGTTGCATGTTGCATTTATTAGAGAGTTAGAGCATTCTACGTGTTAATTGCTGCATCTATTTGTTAATTGCATTAGTGAGTTTAGAAATGAGAGATTCCTTGCTTTAGGATTGAGTGCATTTCATGTTATAATCTCTCATGTTTTCCCTCACATGTTCATGCATATTTTTGATGCGTTTTTCATGAATTTTATAATTCTGTAACTTCTGTTTTCATAACTAATACTTGTCATTTCACATGTGTTTGTGTTAAATGTGCATTAGAGTAAAGCCTTCATGTTGTATTTGAGCTTAGGTATAGCTTAATATTACTCTTGTAATTCTTGTGTAATTGTTGTGAAAGGGAATCTCTTGGTGTCGTATCACCAGTAGAGATTGTGTGTTTCTTCATAGCTTAGAGTGTAAGAAAAGGAAAGAACGAGAGATTCTTTGGCTGGGGCTACGCCGAAAGAAACGTTTTCTTTATCGGTAGGAAGGGAGTCAAACCATTGGATAGTTTCTTTGATTTCTTGTCATTTGCTAAGTGTTGTAATTGGATAATGTGTTTGTAAATTACATTGATTCGATTATAGTGAAGGAAATCTCCCAAGTCAGCCGGGAGGCCTGGATGTAGTTTGCAGTGGACAGCAAACGAACCAGGATAAAAATTCGAGTTGCAGGATTTGTTTCTCTCTCTCTCTTTACTGTTTTTCAATCGATTTAATTTGTATATTTGATTCAACTAATACATTCTGTTCTTTTGTTGTATTGCAAGCTATTCTGATATACAAATTTGTAAGCTCTGTATTCGTTCTGTTATCGGTTATTTGTTTCGCATTTAATCGTTTCTGTAATTGCTTACTGGTTCTGTTTAATCGATTAATATTCCTGTGTTAATCGATTATACTGTTTCTATTAATCGATTAAAATAGTTTCTGTTTAAAACTGTTTTTTGTGTTAATCGATTAAGACTGTGCTTATAATCGATTATCCTTTTCTCCTTAATCGATTAAATAGGGTTGATTCAGCATTAAGTGTTGATTTGCGAAAAGCGGTAATTCTAACCGCGACACCTATTCAACCCCCCCCTTCTAGGTGTATTGTAACCACTGATACCTAACAAGTGGTATCAGAGCTAGTACGAAGTGCTAGCTCAACCGCGTATTCGTGATCCTAAAGGGAAAAGGAATGGGTTCTTCAAATCCATTTGGTGGTGATGGGTCATCCATTAATCGACCACCAATATTCAGTGGTGAAGGGTATGCCTACTGGAAAGTGCGCATGCAAATTTTTATTGAGGCCATAGACTCGGATATTTGGGAATCCGTAGTCAACGGCCCTTACGTTCCACAACATCTTGTGGACGATCAACCTAAAGATAAACCGAAAAGTTTATGGACCGATGATGAGCGCAAAAAGGTCCAGCATAACCTGCGCGCCAAAAACATCATCACATCGGCCCTATCATATGATGAATTCTTTAGGGTCTCGCAGTGCCATAATGCGAAAGAAATGTGGGACACTTTACAAGTGACTCACGAAGGCACTAGCGAAGTCAAGCGCGCAAGACTGAACGCGCTGACCCACGAATATGAGTTGTTTCGCATGTTACCAAGCGAATCAATATGTGATATGCAAAAGCGATTCACTCATATTGTCAACCATTTAGTTGCTCTCGATAAATCATTTGCTAGAGGTGAACTAACTAATAAAGTTTTGCGTTGTCTTGACAGGAGATGGCAACCAAAGGTGACTGCAATTGTTGAGTCTAAAGATTTAGATTCTATGCCTTTAGCTACTTTATTTGGAAAACTTCAAGAGCATGAAATGGAGTTGGGTCGCTTGACCATGAATGAAGAATCAGACCGGAAGAAGAAGAGCATCACTTTGAAGGCCACGACCTCCAAAGACAAAGAAGAGAAAATTGATGATGAATCTGATTCCGATCTAGATGATGAAACTATGGGTCTCCTAGTCCGAAAATTTAGCAAATTCATTAAAAGAAAAGGAGGACTCAAAAAGTTTCAAAAGAAGGAAGCGAAAGAGTCAACCAGTAAAGGCAAGAATAACAAGGATCGCTTCACTTGCCATGAGTGTGGAAAGGTAGGGCACATGAGGTTTCAGTGTCCAACCTACCTAAAGAAGGTTGATTCAGAGAAGAGCACTCCCAGGGACTTCAAATCCAAGAAAGCTTACATCGTTTGGGATGTACCTGAGGAGGAATCGACATCGAGCACCTATAGTGAGGAGGAGTCAGCAAAGCTGTGTCTGATGGCCAGATCTGACATCAATACAAATTCAGACTCATGCAAGGGCAATGATGAGGTATATTCTGACACCTCATCCACTTCGAATGATTCACCTCCTTATGATGTATTGTATGATGCTTATGTCGAGTTGCATGATGAATTAAAGAAATTGGCTAGAATTAACATTGATAGGAAAAGAATAATCCTGATAAACGAACAAAAAATAAGCCAATTACAAAAAGAATTAGATGAATTAAAACTGGAAAATGAAACTTTAGATCTCATCTATTCTTGTAGTTCATGTAACTGCTCTGCTAGTAACTTATGTCAAAAACCTGTCTGTGAGACTTGCGAGACTTTGCAAGAGGACAATTTTAAACTAAATGAAAAACTCACACGTCTCACAAACAGTAAACTGCAATTAGATAACCTGCTTAATCAAACTAGAAATGTTGGTGATCGAACTGGTCTAGGTTATACTCGCACTGCTAAAAAGAAGCGACCATATAGAAAACCGGTAGCTCAAGCTAAAAACAAATATCATAAGCATTCTCCTACTTGTTTTTATTGTAACACATATGGTCATACTTATCATTCATGCTATATCAAAAAGTATGGTATACCTAGCGGAGTTTATGTATGGAAAAAGAAGGGAGATAATTCCCTAATCACTAACAGAAAAGGACCCAACACCAATTGGGTACCTGAGAAAAGTAAGTAATCTATTTTGCAGGTATGTCTCCGAACACATGGACAAAAATGGTACTTAGATAGTGGGTGTTCGAGGCATATGACAGGTGATAGATCAAATTTCCTGGATCTCTCACTTAAAGGAAAAGGATACGTCACTTATGGAGACAACAACAAGGGAAAGATACTCGGCACAGGAACAGTTGGTAACTCATCCCAAACTCTGATTGATAATGTCCTTTATGTTGAAGGACTAGAACATAACTTGTTGAGTATAAGCCAACTCTGCGATAAAGGTAATCGTGTATCCTTCGATTCTGATTGTTGTGTCATTCGTGATATTTTATCTAATAACGTTAAATTTGTTGGTCACCGTATAAATAATATTTACATGGTTAATTTGGACGATGTCACTACATTATTTTCAAAATGCCTTATTTCTAAAGAAGATGACATCTGGCTATGGCATAGACGTGTTGCACATATCCATATAAAGCATCTAGATAAATTATCATCAAACGAACTAGTTGAGGGGCTACCAAAATTGAATTTTAAAACTAAAGAAATTTGTGACACTTGTCAAAAGTGTAAACAAACCAAAAACTCTTTTAAAAATAAAAATGTGATATCCACCTCAAGACCTTTGGAGCTACTCCATATGGACTTGTTTGGACCATCACAAATCATGAGTTTTGGTGGTAGTTACTACGCTCTAGTTATTGTTGATGATTTCTCTAGATTTACATGGACATTGTTTTTATCATCAAAAAGCGACGCGTTCAAAAATTTTAAAAATCTTGCCAAGCAAATCCAAAACCAACTTAACCTAAAAATAATATATATACGAAGTGATCACGGGGGAGAATTTGAGAACTTTCAGTTCGACAAATTCTGTGATAAGCATGGCATTTTGCATCAGTTCTCTGCTCCTCGCACTCCACAACAAAATGGAGTTGTAGAGAGGAAAAATCGTGTTTTAGAAGAATTAGCGAGAACCATGCTTAACGAAAGTAATACCCCCAAGTACTTCTGGGCTGATGCAGTTCATACTGCATGCTATGTTATAAATCGAGTACTCTTAAGGCCAAACTTGAACAAAACTCCTTATGAACTTTTAAAAGGCCGCAAACCAAATATATCCCATCTTCACGCTTTCGGTTGCAAATGTTTTATATTAAATAATGGAAAGCGGGCCTTAGGGAAATTCGACTCTAAAGCCGATGAGGGAATATTTTTGGGATACTCGATTCATAGCAAAGCGTTCAGAGTCTTTAACAAATATTTAATGCAAGTTGAAGAGTCTATCCATGTACAGTTTGACGAATCTTCTCCAAAAGAGAAGAGAAAGGTCGTTTCTGATGATGTTGCAGGTGCTTTGGAAGAAGCATACTCCAAGGACATGGATAATGAAAAAGGAGCCAATGATGAAGGTCAAATCGAACCTCAAGAGCACTCAGACATGCCTACCGTGTGGAAAACAAAGAAAGCTCACCCAATTGATAAAGTTATAGGTGACATATCTACGGGAGTGGTAACCCGTAGTTCCTTACGAAATTTCTGTAATTTTGTAGCTTTTGTATCGCAAATTGAGCCTAAGACCGTTGATGAGGCCATTGAGGATGTACACTGGGGTATAGCTATGCAAGAAGAGCTAAACCAGTTTGAGCGCAATCATGTGTGGGACTTGGTCCCCAAACCTAATGATCATCCCGTAATTGGTACTCGATGGGTCTTCAGAAATAAACTTGATGAATCTGGCTTAATAATTCGAAATAAAGCACGTTTGGTGGCCAAAGGCTACAACCAGGAGGAGGGTATCGATTATGACGAAACCTACGCTCCTGTAGCCAGACTAGAGGCCATCAGAATGCTTCTTTCCTTTGCATCTTTAATGAACTTCAAACTCTTTCAAATGGATGTAAAAAGCGCCTTCCTGAATGGATACATTCAAGAAGAAGTTTATGTTGACCAACCGCCTGGTTTTGAAAATTTTAAATATCCGAACCATGTTTACAAACTTAAAAAGGCACTATATGGTCTCAAACAAGCTCCTAGAGCTTGGTATGACAGACTTAGTACCTTTCTTTTAGAAAAAGGGTTCGAGAGAGGCTTGGTTGACACAACGCTTTTTATTAGAAAATCAGAAAATCATGTTCTGCTTGTACAAATCTATGTAGATGACATAATATTTGGATCTACTAATGATATCTTGTGTAGAGAATTTTCTGAGATGATGCAGGGGGAGTTCGAAATGTCTATGATGGGAGAACTCACATTCTTTCTAGGATTGCAGATAAAGCAGCTAGAAAGTGGGATATTCATCCATCAGGCGAAATACTGCAAAGAGCTACTCAAGAAATTTGAAATGGACAAATGTAAGGAAGCTTCCACACCTATGGCATCTGCTTGCTACTTAGACAAAGATGAGAAAGGAAAAGCAATCGAGGTAACGAAGTATCGTGGTATGATTGGGTCTTTACTTTACTTAACTGCAAGTAGACCTGATATCATGTTCAGTGTATGCATGTGTGCGAGATATCAATCATCACCTAGAGAATCACACTATATAACTGTTAAAAGAATCATGAGATATCTAAAAGGAACTATTAACATGGGATTATGGTATCCTCGGGATGCCTCACTATCCTTGGTGGGTTATTCCGATTCCGATTTCGCCGGATGTAAGTTGGATCGGAAAAGCACTAGTGGTACTTGCCACCTATTGGGCAGTTCATTAGTAGCATGGCACAGCAAGAAGCAAGCCTGTGTTGCTTTGTCCACCGCTGAAGCGGAATACATTGCCGCTGGTGTGTGTTGCGCTCAAATCCTTTGGATGAAGCAGCAACTTAAGGACTTTGGTCTTAAACTTGAAAAGATCCCAATAAAATGCGATAATACAAGTGCCATTAACCTATCCAAGAATCCCGTTTTGCATTCTAGAACAAAGCATATAGAAATTAGACATCATTTTTTGCGTGACCATGTACAAAAAGGTGACTGTGTTCTTGAATTTGTGGAAACATCTAAACAGTTAGCAGATATTTTCACCAAGCCCCTTCCCAGGGATACCTTCTATGTTCTAAGGAGAGAACTAGGAATTCTTGATGAACAATATCTTGTTTAAAAATTGTTTAGCTGTTTGCATAAATTGTCTTGCTTCTCTATGCCTATGTGTTTCATGTTTGAATGATATATGTTAAAAATGCAAAAATATATCTCTTGATTAACTTCTTAATGTGAACCCAATCCAAACCCTAGGTTAAGCCTTGCCCCCTCTGTTCATCAATCTCAGTTTCGGGTTCAACATTTTCAATGGAGCAGAGTCGTCCAAAGCGGGTCAAGACTACAGCTACGCGCATTCGAAGAAGGGAAACCGACTCACCCTCCACTCGGGACCGCGGTGACCCCTATTACTCCCTCATTTTGCAAGAGACCCGGTTGGCAAAATTTCAAGGCCGCAAGCCTACATACATCAGGTATGCTGACTTAACCTGGTTAGCGGAACAAAACTTTAGTTTTCCGCATGACATGGAGGCTCAAGGAGCCGTTCAGTTTTTGGAATTGAAGGGACGCGTATACCCTGCTCTAGTTAGGGAGTTTTACGCTAATTTTAGATACAAGGATGGCAAATATTGGTCAATGATTTCTGGTAGTTT
>NC_032012.1:13317144-13328878 GCF_001865875.1 Lupinus angustifolius
TCTAGGTGTATTGTAACCACTGATACCTAACAATGTATATATGTATATTTTAATTCACAATATATACAAGGTCATGAAATCTAGACTGTATATGTATAAAATAAAAATAAATCTTAACACATATACCTTATATATATATATATACTTTAACAAATAACAAAATTGCAAGTGACAAAAGTCAATGTCCAATAGTAAGGCATTAGAGCACATATAATATACAAATTATATAAAAGGGTCATAAAAGTTAATGCAATGTTCATGCACATATCGAAATATATACTTCAACACATGTTACAATGATTCATAATTCAAATTACTCATAATTCAAATAAGCAGAAGCGGATAAAAGTTATCTTCATTATTCCTAAATACCCAATTTTCATAACCAATAGCGGAAGCATAAAAATCCCCAAATTTTAAAAATTAGAGTTCATAAAAAATTTGGGGAAAAACATCTTTAATGGAGAACCATCAAATTCAAAACCTAAAGCTCTCATACCACTTGTTAGTTATTTCTTGATGATTGGTGAAATACCAATCCTAGGATATTGAACATCATGATTCTCACACATAATATAAAACAATGATACAAAGTCACACCTGAATTCATGTTATCTGATCTACTCATTTGATATACATTTTGAGAGAGTTTTGGTATGATGTTTCCTCAACCAAATCCTTAATTCCTTTTGGGACTTTCGTTTTCTCTCATGTGGAGAGTTGAAAACTATTTGTGATTTGGTGTCTTGGGGACCATAATCATTCCTTATGTATTGACTTATAGGGTTATAGGGTTCCTTTTATCCCCTATAGTCAATTGTTTGAGTATCTAATTATTAAGTTCATATTCATTATCAATTTTAGAAGTCCTACGAGTTGTTAGAAATTAGATCACTTATTTTGTAATCCTAAAATAAATAGTCAATATAATTGTATTAAATATATGATTTCCATTTTAATTAGAAATTTTGAATTTCTCTACATATTCTTATATACTTATTATTAGATAATATATTATATTGTGCAATTATTATAATGATTAATTAATTGTTCTTAGATTACGTTTTCATTATTACTATAATTACTATTATTATTATTCTATTTAGATTTTGAATTTATTATTATAATATTGTGCACTAATTATTATATTTATTTTTATAATGATTACTTTTTATTGTCATTGTTATTATATTTAACGTTGATTAATACATTAAGTTGGATATTAAATCTTTTCTTATTTTAGTTTTATAGTTTTGAATTGTCTTATTTAATATAATATATATATTTTAGTTTTCCTTATTTAGATTATGATAAGTGGACACGTATCGTATTTCCATATTAATTTGATACATGAAGTTCTGATGTATTTTAATTAAATAATAATAATTAAATATATTAAATTGTTTGCACTAAGTTTTCTTTTTAATTGAGTACAATAAATTTTGGCGTTGTGGTAATAATTTTATGACAATATTATGCATTTTCTTATCATTTGAAATGCATGGTGGGGTGAAACTCCTACAGTAATATTTTCCGCTGGGGATTATTTTTGTGAATCATTCTTAATTGTGATTGTGTTCTCATCAACTCAATTCAGAGCAAATTTCATAGAAAAATAGTAGGAATAATAAACATAAGTCATACAAAATGAATGATTAAAAATAAATAGTTACCTTATGATTACCTCACATAAAATAAGTCATATGTATTTATTGATTAATATTTATTATTCAATAATTTATATTAATTATTTTTATTTTTCACATTAACAAATTTTCTCAGCCCAGTCTTCAATATATTGGTATGCTTGTGAGTTATATTTCCTTATTTAAATTCTTATTGATTGATGGACACATAAAACATAAATTTCATTAGATGAATATATTATATTTTCGTATGTGATAAATTTACCATAATTTAAATTTCTAATATTGAAAACGTCAATTTTTAAATTTTTACAGAATTTTATTGAGTACCATTTGTTAGAGTAATTTAGCCAAAATCAAAGGAGATTTGTGGCCTTTCAATAAATAAATCTAAAAACTTATAACCTATCCTCATAATTATTATACACATAAAGATTTGAATAATTTTTACTTCTTTTTTTTTGTATAATTAATGATATCTCTCTAGCCTATAACTAAGGAATTAATTTTGGGGTGCGTAACCAGCCTTTCCAAAAACTGTAACTCACAAAAATAGAACATTTAACATTTGGTATATTACGATACATGTGTTAATTTTTATATTTTGAAGAGAATAAAACATTGTAGTTTTCATTTAATGTTTATTTAGTATTTGGAGGATCTGATATATTGGGAAATATAGCAAAGATGGTCAAGGTAAGTAATTTTGGTTTCCAAGTTAACCCTTTATTAATTACATTAATTGATCTGATTGAGGAGTTAATTCTTGTTGGTGAGATTTGCAAAGTTAATTTTATTATTGGTATATCGAAAGATATCTTATTATCTTATAATAATGACCAAATCATTTTCAGGATGTATAGATGTGAGAGCTAATTGAATAAGTTAATAGTTCTTGTATCTTATTCAAAACAATTAATTATCAAATACTCTAATATTGAATTGGGGATAAAAATAAAATGTTTTAATTTTTAAAATAAAGGAAATTAACTACGTTTAACTATTTTTATTGATAATTGTAATTAAAAATGCTTAGACTGGATATTTCGCTTTGTTACCTCATCCAATTGTAGCATTAAATTGGTCTCTCAGGTGGAATTAATAAAAGTCTAGTACAAAAAACTAATTAAATGAGAGGATAAAAGAGAAATATACAATTCTCAAGATTGTAAATTGGTAATAACCAACCCCTCAATTTATCGTAATACTCCTTCCACTCATATTTTTTTAGGTTTAGTTTTTTTATATTTTAAAACTTTTGTTGGTTTACAATTTTACAGCTTACTCAATTTTCTCCAATATTACCCTATTTAATAACATAAAATGCCGAATTCAAGTGAAATAAAAAGAAGGGAGAAAGAAAAAGCAAATTGATAGCAATAACAGATTTATTTATTTTATTTTCTTATAATTCACCATTGCCCATTAGTTAAACTGGTATTTAACTTCGGACATGAAACATCAATTTTTTGTGACATATACCTAAAGACTGTAACGGGAATGTATGCAGAGAATGATGCACATGGGGCACATGCAGAAAAGAATGCACATAGACACACTGAAATCACAGCTATGAGAAATTCTGTTATGGATAGTGGCCACGTGGCAAGTGATGCTGAAAACAAGGGAATGGGAATAAGGAAAAGTAAGAGAGAGAAATGGCTCAACCGTAGGCTTGAGGGATTTGTGTAATGACCTATATAGGTAGCCACAGTAAGGAAGAATGGTATGCTTGATGAAAAATCTTTTCCTCTCTGTGATCCTCTTTTCCTTCTTATCTAATTTCTATCTTGTACTGTCTTTTCTCTATCATTCAGCATTAATACAATCAAATCCCTTAGTGGATATTTCTTTACTGAATATAAGTACACTTGAATCCAGAAATAAGCACGGTTACTGTTTCATTGGTGCTTTCATTGACTCTCTTATGGCGGAAAATACACGAATGAAGGACCTCGCTGCTGAGGTCAAGAGAATCTCCGATGCTTTGGATCTGCAGATTACTCAATCAGACCAGCGTGACAATCAAAACATGGCTCGTTTTAACCGGTTAGATCACAGTCTGTCTTCCCTCACTGCTGGTATGGATAATCTGATGCTGAACATGGACGCTATTCGCACTGCCGCCTTGGGGACGAACTCAAATAACCAGACCCATAACGGTAACCGAAACTCATTTCCGCCCAGATCTGTGAAACTGGATTTTCCAAAATTTGATGGCACTAATACCTTAAATTGGATCTTTAAAGCAAATCAATTTTTTGAGTATTATAACACTCCTGACCTTGATCGCATTATGATTGCTGCTGTGCATATGGAAGGGGATGTTATTCCTTGGTTCCAATTGCTACACAAACAAACTCCCTTCCAAACATGGCATACATTGGTCGCAGCCATTGAATCTCAATTTGGACCTTCTCTGTTTGATTGCCCTCGTTCAATGCTTTTCAAATTAACTCAAACATTTTCGGTGGCTCAATATCACACTGAATTTACTAATTTAGCAAACCGTGTGATAGGAGTAAGCGATGACGCTTTGCTAGATTGTTTCATTAGTGGGCTCAAAGATGACATTCGCAGAGAAGTAATTGTACAATCCCCCCCCTCTCTAGTACGAGCTGTCGCCTTAGCTAAGCTCTACGAAGAGAAATACCAGCCACAAACCCAAACTCCTCGAGCCAGACCCAATTTCACAACATACCCTAACCACTACAAAAAACAACCCACCCCAACAGTACCATCCAAACTCCCTACCACATTGCCACCATTACTACCTACACCCACCATCAAATCCAACACATACCAAAAACCAGCCATGATTAAAAGGATGTCAGCCGCAGAAATGCAAATTCGACGAGAAAAAGGCCTATGTTTTACCTGTGATGAGAAATTCTCCTTTAACCATAAATGCCCCAACAAACAATATTACCTTCTACAATATGACCCAGATGATGCAGACCAACCAAATGACCTTATAGACCCTGACCCCCCTAACCCACTTGACCAAACCAAGCCTAACAGTGAATTGTACCATCACTTGTCCTATAATGCTCTAAAAGGAGCCAATGGTCTCGGTACAATGAAGTTCACAGGTCACATCCATGGAGTACAACTGCAAGTTTTATTGGATAGTGGTAGTTCGGATAATTTTATTCAACCACGGATTGCCCAGTGCTTGAAACTACCCATCGAGCCTGCCCCTAATTTCAAGGTTCTTGTGGGCAATGGACACTATTTGACTGCAGAAGGACAGGTTAAGCAACTTCAGTTGATGATTCAAGGCCACATGCTACACTTACCTGTATATCTTTTACCTGTAACAGGAGCTGATTTAATTCTGGGTGCTGCTTGGCTTGCAACAATAGGGCCTCATGTTTCCGATTATGGCACATTAACTATCAAGTTCTATATGGGAGACACTTTTGTGACGCTCCATGGGGACCGTCAATCTACACCGACTTCAGCTCACCTTCATCACCTAAGGAGAATGCACCATACCCAGGCAATTGACGAACTCTATGCCCTTCAGGTTCATACGGTGGACAATGAGGCCACAGAATCGTTATCACACTTTGATAGTATGGAACCAGCATTGCTCAAATTACTAACCAAATTCAGCTCAGTCTTCCTTAAGCCACAGGGCTTGCCACCGCAACGTACACAAGATCATGTAATTCCAATTATGGCAGGCGCTGGTCCTATTCATGTGAAGCCCTACAGATATGCACACAGCAAAAAAAAAATGCAATTGAGACGATGATTCAAGAGATGCTACAGCAGGGAATCATACAACCAAGTTCTAGTCCATTTTCTAGTCCGGTGTTGCTAGTGAAAAAGAAGGATGGCACTTGGCGTTTCTGCACCGACTATCGAGCCCTTAATGCAGTAACCATTAAGGACAAGTTCCCCATACCAACAGTGGATGAACTATTGGATGAGCTTCATGGAGCAAAATTTTTTTCCAAGCTGGATTTACATTCGGGCTACCACCAAATTTTGGTTACACCCGAGGACAGGCATAAAACTGCTTTTCGTACTCATCAAGGTCATTATGAGTGGTTGGTAATGCCATTTGGCTTAAGCAATGCCCCTGCCACTTTCCAATCACTGATGAACCAAGTTTTCCAAGCGTGGTTGCGTAAATTTGTTCTTGTATTCTTTGATGATATACTTGTCTATAGTCAGTCTTGGGAGGCTCATTTAGAACACCTTGACACTGTGCTATACACACTGCAACAACATCAATTATATGCTAAACTTGCCAAGTGTTCCTTTGGCTTAACTCAAGTTGATTATTTGGGGCATGTGGTATCTGCTGCCGGGGTTGCTATGGATCAATCCAAGGTCAAAGCTATCGTGGAATGGCCACTACCGAAATCCATCAAGCAACTACGAGGATTTCTTGGTATCTCTAGTTACTATCGCCGTTTCATTAAAGGATATGCCACACTTGCTGAACCATTAACCAATTTGCTTCGGAAGGATTCTTTCACATGGACTGAGGCCTCTTCTATTGCTTTCCACAACTTGCAGCAAGCTATTACTAAAGCTCCTGTCTTTGCTCTACCCGACTTCACCTTACCCTTCATCTTAGAGACCGATGCTTCGGGTACAGGTATTGGGGCTGTGCTAAGCCAAAACAATCACCCCATAGCCTTCTATTCCAAGAAACTATCATCAAGAATGCAGGCCAAGTCCACTTATGTGCGAGAACTTTATGCTATCACAGAAGTCGTGGCTAAGTTTCGTCACTACTTTTTAGGCCACAAGTTCATTATTCGCACAGACCAAAAGAGCCTTAAAAGCCTCACTGAACAAACTATTCAAACTCCGGAGCAACAAGACTGGTTGCCTAAACTTTTGGGCTTTGATTTCACTATTGAATACAAGCCGGGTAAAGACAATGTCCCAGCAGATGCTTTATCCCGATCATTTCATTTGGCTTGGTCCATTCCCACTGCTGCTTTAATTCATGACATTAGATTAGCTGTGCAACATGATCAGTTTTGGCAGAAGATTATGACTACTTGCAATTCAGCTCCAACATCACCGCCCCACTATTCAGTCCAAGATGGCCTGCTGTATAAAATGGGTAGATTGGTCATACCTCGGTCTCCTCAATTGCTTAACAAAATTCTCCATGAATTCCATGCATCTGCTATAGGAGGTCATGCTGGAATTAAAAGAACCCAGGCTCGTATATCCTCCCAATTTTACTGGCCAAAAATGGGGGCTGACATTACCAAATTTGTTCAACAATGCCAAACATGTCAGCAAGCTAAGCATGTCAACACATTGCCATCAGGGTTGCTGCAACCGCTGCCAATTCCGAATCAAGTTTGGGAGGATGTGGCAATGGATTTCATTACTGGATTACCTCTTTCACATGGCTTCACTGTGATAATTGTTGTAGTTGATAGACTTTCTAAATATGCCCATTTCGGTCCCTTGAAGTCTAACTACACGAGTGCTGCAGTGGCTGAATATTTTATGAATCATATTGTGAAGTTACATGGCATGCCGCAAACTATAGTCTCAGATCGAGATAAGGTGTTCACGAGTCAATTTTGGCAGCACCTTTTCAAGCTGCAGGGCACCACCTTAGCCATGAGTTCGGCCTATCACCCCCAAACGGATGGCCAATCCGAAGCTGTTAACAAATGTTTGGAAATGTATCTTCGCTGTTTGACTTATGATAATCCGAAATCGTGGAGCAAATTACTACCACTAGCAGAATTGTGGTATAATACAGCTTATCATCATAGTTCTGGAATGACACCATTTGCTATACTCTATGGTAGAGATCCTCCATCAATATCACCTTATCGCTGCATAGAGGGTGGCAATGTTGATGCCATGGAGTTATTGAAACAAAGAGATATTATCCTCAACAAACTCAAAACGAACCTTCTACGAGCACAAGCCCACATGAAGAAAACTGCGGATAACAAAAGATCTGAGCTGCAATTTCAGGTGGGAGACATGGTGTTTGTGAAACTCCAACCTTATCGACAGAACTCTGTGACTCTCCGCAAAAATCAAAAACTGGGCATGCGCTATTTTGGACCGTTCCCTATATTGGACAAGATTGGTCAAGTCGCATACAAGCTTCTCCTTCCTCCAGCAGCCAAAATCCACCCAGTTTTTCACGTGTCAGTTCTTAAGAAATGCATTGGAAGTCATCAGACACAATATATTCCCCTTCCGTTGTTGACTGAGGCCGAAGGACCAATCTCCCAACCTTTACAAGTCTTGCAAAGAAGATTGATCAATAAAAATGGCAAATGGATCACTCAGGTTTTGATCCATTGGGATGGTCTTGACGTTACTAAAGCAACTTGGGAAGATGCCCCTATAATTCAGCGCGAATATCCTCACTTTGACCTTGAGGACAAGGTCAATATTAATGGAGGGGGTAATGTAACGGGAATGTATGTAGAGAATGATGCACATGGGGCACATGCAGAAAAGAATGCACATAGACACACTGAAATCACAGCTATGAGAAATTCTGTTATGGATAGTGGCCACGTGGCAAGTGATGCTGAAAACAAGGGAATGGGAATAAGGAAAAGTAAGAGAGAGAAATGGCTCAACCGTAGGCTTGAGGGATTTGTGTAATGACCTATATAGGTAGCCACAGTAAGGAAGAATGGTATGCTTGATGAAAAATCTTTTCCTCTCTGTGATCCTCTTTTCCTTCTTATCTAATTTCTATCTTGTACTGTCTTTTCTCTATCATTCAGCATTAATACAATCAAATCCCTTAGTGGATATTTCTTTACTGAATATAAGTACACTTGAATCCAGAAATAAACACGGTTACTGTTTCAAAGACATGGGTAAATACATTTGCAATCTTGTATTGCAGTACAAATCCCACTTGCTCCGCTTCCATGTTTCCCTTTGCAGTCACTTTCACACTTGGTAAGGCTTCCACAGCAGCCCTCACAAATTATTTCATCACACGATCGTGCCTCTGTCACTTTTACTAGCCCTTCATTTCCTATGCCACACACACATGCGTTATTGAATGAATACCAGTTATTATTGTACATATTAAGACTTATAAAAGGTTAGAAACTTGTTCAAAATCAACAACTTTGTAAAACTATAAAATATAATAAAACTGAGTATATTCAACATTTGCAAAGCAAAACATACCAATAGTAAGAGTAAGAACTAGCAGAACGATTAAAACTGAATTGATAGTCTTCATCTTTGATTTCTGAACATGTACCTACCTTCAGTTCTGATAAGTGGGTTAATACAAAGATACAGTGCTACACACATGTATATATACAGGGTAATAAACAAGGCATCCTATTTAATTTTTTACCAGAAATTAGTAAAAAGAAGCATTTTGAAATAAAATAAAAAAAGTATGCACTGACATTTGTTTCATTAGTCATGCGTGTAGTATTATTGCCTTTTCAAAAAATAATACAAACGAATGAACAATAATATATAAATCTTTACACTAAAAGTTGCATAGATATTAAGTGCTCATTAATATGTTATTATTATTTTAATATATATTATAAGTATAATATTTATACACTGACTGTTTCAAGATTTATACATAATCAATACATTATTCATTTGTATAACTTTTATTTAAAAGTCAATATATAATTATTAAAAAAATATAAAATGTGAGTATATACATCTTTTCCTTGTATATTATATGGTTATTAAAAAAATAAAAAAAATTTATTTCTTCATAAATAAAAAATTAGCATACTAATAGGTGGAGTTATAGTATCAACTTTTCATTTGTTATATCTACAAAAATTCAGATTTTTATATAAACGTTACATTGAGCATCCCTACATGAGAAGTAAATATAATCTTTTAAACAAAAAAAATATGATCAATATAATTAAGTTAAAAAAATATTATGTACAACGGAGACAAGTCCAAATAGAATATGAGTCAATATATTTTTATTACAAGATGCACCAATAATTCTAAGGATATATTATTTTAGTCATTCTTATATTATATTGTAACGAGCATAAAATAATGAAAATATATTGTATCCTATATTATTTGTAATTGTTTTCACAATATACTATATTTTGTTTAACTTAATTATATTTATCACCTCTTTTTGTTTAAAAATTCATACTTTTTATTATAGAGGGATAATTAGTGTAATGTATATATAAAAATTAGAATTTTTTGTAGGTGTAAAAAATAGAGGGATAATTTATATAATTTCACTAAAAAGTCATACGGTATCATTATAATTTACTATATAGAAGGGACTATTAGCATAAGTAGTATTTGCTTTACTTCATCTTGATGCTTTGTACATTTTCTAAAATTATCAATTTTCTTAATTTTTGAAAAATATTATAAGTTTATAAACTCATTTAATATTGCTTACTAATCGATAGAATTGATGATAAAAAAACAGTCAAAGGTTTTAATAAAAACGAAATGAAATAAAATAAAATAACATATAATATGTTAAATATTTGTTTTGTTTAATAGGTATACACAGTCTATTATAATCAACCGAAAAAATCTATTATAAAGTAATTTTATAGAAAATAGTGTATACAATAATGATCTAGAAGTTTTTATATTGTTAACACATCATACAATGCTCTTAAGTTGATTACTATTTTCTCTTAAATAAAAATAATTTAAATAAATGATGAATTTTATTTTACGTTAATCCCTCTAAAAAAACTTTATACAAACATTCAATATGTATTAAATGAATATTTTATTAACATATAATATAAATAAAAGTCTTTAATAAGAAAACAGTGATGCACATCAATAGATTTATATATTATTCATAATTTTATTAAGATATAACTTCTACAACTTTCTCATCTGCATCATGGCTGACATCAATAAGTTAATAATGACTCATATGAAGAAGAAGAAGAAATCAAGCTCTGATAATCAAGAAGGGAAGAATATTAAGACTTATTTGTCATTATGAAGAAGATGGAGAGTATTAAGACTGCAGAAGTTTAGAACTGATTCTAATTAGTGTTAATCATTTGTTTTGATTATTTCAAAAAGACTAAGTAAGATTCTAGTAAGTTGTCTAAACATTTTAGTATGTCAACTTCAAGTGTGTAGAAAAGCATTAAAGTACTACAAGATATCTATTAAGTTGTTGTTGAAAGCGTTATTCGGTGTTTATTTTAGTTGGGAGTTTTCTCCTCTCAACAAATCGTCCTGAGAGCAGTGTCAATTTGTTGAAAGATTAATACTCTCATTTTCGTTATGCTCCTTTTGTAAGTAAGAGAACTCGGTTTTATTCCTTGTTCGTCATCTCGGCTTTGTTGAAATAAATTCCAACGTCAGTATAATGGTTTCAAGAATATTTCAATTACAACTTATCCTAATAATCATGTAAATAAGTCATTCCTTCTTTGCCCCATCTCGGCTTTGTTAGAATAAATTCTAACGCCGGTACAATGGTATCGAAGCAATTACCTATTACATAATTATTAAGTACCTTTGAATGCCATCTCGGTTTTGTAGAATAAATTCCAACACCAGTTTAATGATATTCTAATATATAAAAGTGATGAATAGTTAGTTGTTAGATACAAATAAATAAATAAAGAACAAAATAATAATAAATTCAGTGAACTTTTATTTATTTACTCTCTTTCGGGTTATTAACAAACCAAACTTCTTCCTTAAAGAAGGTTGGTATTAAAGAATAAATAAAATGTGGAAAGTAAATAACAATAAATAAAAGTTAGTAAGTTAGTTTCATCACTTTTGTATATTAAAAGGTGTTTTCAACAAATAAATTTATTGATAACACTTTACTATTTTACAATTTACACCTCTTCCAAGATTAAATTGTAGTATAGTATAGGGTTATGTCGAACCATAAGGAATTGTCTAATAAAATGAATTATATAAATATATCAATGCACAAATAATGGATTTGAACATATTTTGATTGGTTTGTGTTTAAAGTGAATATAAACAAGTAAACAATAAACATAAAACTAGATATTAACAAATTCTTGAGGAGACAAGATCTTTTTGAATAAGTAAAATACATTTCTCATCTTCTTTTGAGTTTGAACTACTTAGACAAG
>NC_032012.1:13328978-13331003 GCF_001865875.1 Lupinus angustifolius
ATCATTTTTTCGATGATCAATCTAAAAATAGCATTAAGTACTTCTCAAACAAATAATATTAACCAAAGCACCAACTTGAATGATTAAAATCCAAACTTTTGTAAATTAAGAAGAAGTAGAAAATACATAACCTTGTTCAAAAGAAAATGTATAGGAGCATGAGCTATCCATCCAATGATTGGATGCTTTTGAGTTCCAAATGAGAGTACAAAATTGATTTTTGTATCTCATTTGCCTTCTCCTTTTCTCCTCTTGATTTCTAACTAAAAATTACAAAAACTTACTTGAAAATGAACATTCTACACTAAGAAATGAAGAAAGAATTCCTAGATGAGAGAATTCTAGCCTTCAAGTATTTTTGAGAGGATTTTATGAAGAAATGGTGTATTCCAATCTATTTTGCTCGAAGGAATTGGCCTCTATTTATAGGCCCCAAGCCAGACCGCTGAGCTGCTTAGCTAGACCAATGAGCAGCTGACCAAACCCTTCAGCATGGGTTTGGTCCTTTGACCAAGTAGCTTAGTCACCTTTGTGTATGACTCACCAAAGCTAGTTGTGGGCTATGAGACCAGTTATTGTGAGCTACTTTTGAAAAGCCTATAGTGGGCTACTTGAGGTGAGGTCATGGATGACTTCATGGTTTGCTTGCTGGTTAAGTCAAGTCTAGTAAGCACCGCCCAGCGCACCTGCTTCATCGCTGAACTGCTTGTTCAGTAGCTTCAGACCGTGTTGACTGGGACGTGGCTTGGTGCTTGCTGATCTGGCCAGGAGTCTGGTTCTCCATTGAGCAGCTTGGTTGGACCGCTGAGCAGCTTGTTCAGCAGTTTGGCCTTGTGCCAAGTTCATGTCTGACCGTGTCAAGCATATTTCTGACCGTGCCAGGCCTAGTCTGGTGCTAGGCTGAGCGGCTAAGCAGGTCCGCTCAGCTGCCTGGTTGACCAGTTTGGTCCAGGCAGGCAGGTGGCCAAGTCAAGCAGGTGGCCAGGTCAGCTCTGCAGGGCTTGTTCCACGCTCAGCTGCCTGGTTGAGCACCTTGATTTTCTTGACTTTTGTTGCTTTTTGACCTTGAATCTTTTCTTTTCATTTCTTCATTTTATTTCCTACAAAATACATAAAAAGGCAATACAAACACAAATATACCAAATTGTGATATTTTATACAAAAAATATTGTTTTAAGTTGGTTTTTCTCAATTATGCTTAAGATAAGTGCCATAAAAGTGTATGATTTTTAGGTATGTTTGGCACTTATCAAACTCGCCCCAACTTATAACTTTGTTTGTCCTCAAACAAAAGGTGAAATTTATCCGAAAAATCAATTTGGCTAAAAAGTGATGGTGATGATCAAAATGATTTCAAAATGTATAAGCATGTAAAAAATAGATTTCAATGAGTTTTTTCATGAATTGTGAATTTTGACACATAATGCTTCAAACAAGAATTTAGATACTTTTTGTTATAAAAAATGTGTAACAATTTACCTATGCAAATATTTTTCTAACAAAAGTGTTTCTTTGCACACACGTTCAAAAATGGAACCAAATGGGGTAAGTGTTTCACTCAAAACTCAACTTGTTTGATTTGCAAGAATTTAATTTTGTTTTTCATCTTAACACTTACTTTGATTGCACAAATTTTCAAGAATCACTAAGGTCTTATTTAGGTTGTAATGAGGCTTGGCTATCAAAGGAAATTGGTTTTTCAAGATATTCAAAGATACTTTCAAAGTTTAAAAGAGAGCAAAAATTAATTTTTCATTAAAAACATATACTCCTTTCAACTTTTCCTCATTTTTCCTTCCCTCATTCTTTTTTCTTGACCTTTTTGTTTAACTTCTCTTTAATTTTCTCAATCTCTTTTCACTCCTTTTTTATTTTGGATCTTTTTCTTTACTTTTTGACTTGTAAAGAGATTGAGAATTTTTCCTTGAACACTTTGTTACTTGGCCAACCATTCCCCCCAACTTAATTTCTTCCATCAACCTTCAATTTGAAAAATGCTCTCTTTTTACTTAGAAAAATATAGGA
>NC_032012.1:13331103-13331822 GCF_001865875.1 Lupinus angustifolius
AAGGCTTGTCCTCAAGCCTTAAAAAAAATTGGGCTTTACTTGATGTGATTTAAAAAAATTTGTTTAACTTAAACTAAAAATCATGACTTAATAAAAAAAACAATCTATTAAAGTTAATTGCAGACAACATAAATTAAAAACATAATTTGGAAATGACATAAATAAAATGCAACAAAATATGAAAATTTGAGATTTTTAGGGAAAGAAACCACCGAAAGGGCTTTTTCTCATTCTTCATCATTGTCCCTTTCTTCTTCTTCACTTGTATCTTGAGATCTCCCATCGGACCATTTTGTCATTGCTACAAATTCTTCATAGGATCCTCCCTTGAAATCACGTTTCTTCTAAAAAATACTATGCAAACTTTTGTAGACGCCTTTAATCCCATGGTAGATTGCCTTTTGTTGTGAATTTTGCATTTGTTGTTCCTTCATTATGGCATCTACCTTAGAACTCATGGTCCTTCCAAATTCACTAGGTTGCTTTGGGTTTAGGTCTCCAAATTTCTTTTTAAGCTCGAATTGAGATTGGGAAAGGGATTTTTCTTTGCAATATATGGTGACATAAGCATGGTTGATTTCGATTTTGAGGGCCATCATTTCGTTGTAAGGTTCCGTCACATTTTGAAATTTGCATAAGTCAATGATAAAAGATGGAAGAATAATTGAAGGTGTACCTTTGTTGATGCAATCCCAAATAGCATCTGAGATTACTGCAGC
>NC_032012.1:13331922-13335918 GCF_001865875.1 Lupinus angustifolius
CTTGCTATAAAAAAACTTGAGTTCCATTTACCCAAGTGTAACGATTTCTCCTTGCCTCACTTGAAGTGATTGAGTTGGCAAAAAATTGTTTGACTACATCCAAAGAAAACATTTTATTTGGTTGAGCAATTTTTTGCCACCCATAATTTTCTATTATGAAAAGAAAACCTAGAAAGTCATCATCACTCAAGTTAACAATTCTTTCCAAAGTTATAACATTTTTTAGTGTGATTTCTTTGAACTTTTCTTTAGCATCATTGGAGACAAATTTGGAGTTGTTACTCTCCCTTGAGACTTCCTTTCCTCTCCTTGATGAACTTCGAAAATTCATGATGAAAGTGAAGAGAGAATTTGAAATTTTTGAGAGAAAGAGCTTTTGAGTTAAGGAGAAAATTTTGCTTGATGCTTATGTTTCAAGAATGGGTGTTTATATAGGAGTTGGAAGTCCTTGGTCAAGGTTCTTGAATTTAAGATAAACTCCTCTTTTGAGAATTTTTTTGGTTCCAAGGTACTAGCCTAGTCAGACCTGCGCTGAGCGCATGGTCCCCCTCGCTGAGCGCATGGTCCCTACGCTGAGCACATGGTTCCCCACGCTGAGCGGTGGGTCAGTGGTCCAGACTTGACCGAGTAATGATATTTGACCAAGACTTTGACTATATTTTGGGCCCCTTTTTTATTTCTGAATTTTGCACAATTGGCTCAATACCCCATTTTTGAAAATAAATTTTTTCTCTTATTCAAAAGATTATTTTCCTATTTTTGATCCCTAAAAATATAATTTTACTTTTAAACACAAAATTTAGAAAAAGGATAAAATGTAGAAAATAGAATTATTATGATATTTTATCTCAAATCATACTGGGTTGCCTCCCAGCAAGCGCTTCTTTAATGTCATTAGCTTGACATTGATCAACACTTTTACTACCCCGATGGTCCGGATTCACTTCTCAAGACTGCATGGCTATGTTCTCTAGGATTTATTTCTGTGCTAGCTGAAAATGTTGATTTTTCATTTTCAGCTATTTGTTTGGCCAGCTGGCCAATCTGAATTTCCATATTCCTAAGAGAAGCATCCGTGTTTTTATAATTAGCCATGGTCATCTGCATAAACTGGTCCAGAGTATCCTCCAGTTTGATACTTTTGTCCTGAGTTGGATGCTGATATTGATTATTTCGAGGGTAGAAGTTTTGTCTTTGAGGAGGATCTTGCTTCCAAGGTTGATTCCTTTGAAATTGATTATTACCCCCTTGAGGGTAATTACCTTGAAAATTTTGTCTTGGAGGATTCCCAACAAAATTTACCTCCTCATTCTGGCAGACATTGGCATCATGGTTCTCATTACAGTTGTCACACCTTAAAATATGCTTCTTTAAGTTTTCCCACAATCGTTTTGGTAAATCATTAAGCTTTTGGGTCACCTCTTCTAACTATTGTTGAAGCAATTTGTGTTGGGCCAAAACAACATTGGTTGGGTTTAGTTCAAGCATTCCACCTTGTCTAGGTGGTGGCTTTCGCTGATGTTGACTTTTCTGATCATTTAAAGCCATGGATTCGATAATATCATTGGCTTCTTGCGGAGGTTTGGTCATCAATTGTCCGCCTACAGTAGCATTTAGTATCCATTTATGCTGCTGCTGAAGTCGATTAATAAAAATATGAATATGATTTTGCACATCAAACCCATGGTCCGGGCACTTCCTGAGCATAGACTTAAATCGATCCCATGCTTCGCATAGGCTTTCCCCAGAAGGTTGGACAAAGGTGGAGATTGCAGTTTTTAAATCCATGAATTTCCCTTGCGGAAAATATCTTGACATAAATTTTTCCTCCACCATATTCCAGTTGTTTTGCATATGCTGCGAGAGATCAAGGAACCATTCTTTAGCTTTTCCGATTAAAGTTAATGGTGCTGCAGGAGATCAAGGAACCATTCTTTGGCTTTTCCGATTAATGTTAACAGAAAAAGTCTTAGAAAGTTGGTTTCCTCTTCAGCCCCAGAGATCCCAGCAGTACCAACCAACTCATAAAATTTAGTGAGATGGTTGTACGGATCTTCGTGGTCTAATCCATCGAAGGGGTTTGCGTACATGAGTTGTACCAACCCTGTTTTCATTTCAACTGGCCTTTGAGAGCAAGAAGGTCTCCCGATTCTTATCATGTTTCTGGGATTGAAACTGATAAAACCTCCTATGCTTCCTTGGTTTTCTGCCCTGGACTCATTATTATCTGCCATTTATGCTCTTTTTTCATGGAAAGTAGTTTTTGCTTTGTTTGCTTTCTTTCGTGCTTTTTTTTTGTTGCTTCTTGAGGGTTTTCTCTATTTCAGGGTCAAGAGAAAATTCAACTTGTTTATTCCTGCTCATGTACAAAAGAAATTCTTCTCTCTATTTTCCAAGAAGAATTTAGATAATTAAGAATATACAAATTTAATAATCCACATTTTTGTACAAAGTAAAAAGGAAATAATTTGTACAAAAGAAAAATACGTTTATGCACAATTATTTCATTAATAATACATAAATATGAAATGTTTTACTATTAAAGCAATTCCCTGGCAACGACGGTAATTTGTTGAAAGCGTTATTCAGTGTTTATTTTAGTTGGGAGTTTTCTCCTCTCAAAAAAATTGTCCTGAGAGTAGTGCCAATTTGTTGAAAGATTAATACTCTCATTTTCGTTATGTTCCTTTTGTAAGTAAGAGAACTCGGTTTTATTCTTTGTTCGCCATCTCGACTTTGTTGAAATAAATTCCAACGCCGGTATAATGGTATCAAGAATATTCCAGTTACAGCTTACTTCTCTAATAATCATGTAAATAAGTCATTCCTTCTTTGCCCATCTCGACATTGTTAGAATAAATTCTAACACCGATACAATGGTATCCAAGCAATTACCTATTATATAATTATTAAGTACCTTTGAATATCATCTCGATTTTGAGGAATAAATTCCAACACCAGTTTAATAGTATTCTAATATATAAAAGTGATGAATAGTTAGATACAAATAAATAAATAAATAAAGAACAAAAGAATAATAAATTTAGTGACCTTTTATTTATTTACTCCCTTTCAGGTTCATTTTATTAAAAAACCAAACTTCTTCCTTAAGGAATTTCCTAATAAAACGAATCATATAAATAAATAAAATGCGGAAAGTAAATAACAATAAAAAGTTAGTAAGTTAGTTTCATCACTTTTGTATATTAAAAGGTGTTTTCAACAAATAAATTTATTGATAACACTTTAATATTTTACAATTTACACATCTTTCAATATTCAATTGTAGTATAGTATAGGGTTATGTCGAACCACAAGGAATTACCTAATAAAATGAATCATATAAATATGTCAATGTACAAATAATGGATTTGAACATATTTTGATTGTTTTTGTTTTAAGTGAATATAAACAAGTAAACAATAAACATAAAACTAGATATTAACAAATTCTAGAGGAGACAAGATCTTTTTGAATGAGGAAAATATATTTCTCATCTTCTTTTGAGTTTGAACTACTTAGACAAGTTCTTATGTTTTACTTTGGTTAACCCCAAACACCAAGGTCTGAAATCATCCTTTTAGTAGAATGATAAACACTTATATTCATCACTTAAACAATACTACGGCCATAAAAGAGATTAGGTTGTGACACCCTAACCATTGGCAACTGTAATATTGAATTAGTAATGAATGTAAGATGTAAGATATTAAGAAAAGCATGCTTAACTTGGCAAATAAACTAAGTAGTACAACTACTCCAAAGTTTATTTGTTAAGTATTTTAGACAAGTAATTTTGAATTGAAATCATTTTTTAGGTGATCAATCTAAAAAGAGCATTAAGTACTTCTCAAACAAATAATATTAACCAAAGCACCAACTTGAATGATTAAAAGTCAAACTTTTGTAAATTAAGAAGAAATAGAAAATACATAACCTTGTTCAAAATAAAATGTTTAGGAGCATGAGCTATCCATCCAAGGATTGGATGCTTTT
>NC_032012.1:13336018-13343161 GCF_001865875.1 Lupinus angustifolius
TGTTCAAAAGAAAATGTTTAGGAGCATGAGCTATCCAGCCAATGATTGGATGCTTTTGAGTTCCAAACGAGAGTACAAAATTGATTTTTGTATCTCATTTGCCTTCTCCTTTTCTCCTCTTGAATTCTAACTAAAAATTACAAAGACTTACTTGAAAATGAAAACTCTAAACTAAGAAATGAAGAAAGAATTCCTAGATGAGAGAATTCTGGTCTTCAAGTATTTTTGAGAGGATTTTATGAAGAAATGGTGTATTCCAATNTATTCCAATATGTTTTGCTCCAAGGAATTGGCCTCTATTTATAGGCCCCATGCCAGACCGCTGAGCTGCTTAGTTGGACTGCTGAGCTGCTTAGTTGGACCGCTGAACAGCTGACCAAACCCTTCAGCATGGGTTTGGTCCTTTGACTCCTTTGTGTATGACTCACCAAAGCTAGTTGTGGGCTATGAGACCAGTTATTGCGAGCTACTTCTGAAAAGCCTATGGTTGGCTACTTGAAGGTCATGGATGACTTCATGGTTTGCTTGATGGTTAAGTCAAGTCTGGTAAGCACCGCCCAGCGCACCTGCTTCACCGTTGAGCTGCTTGTTCAACAGCTTCTGACCGTGTTGACAGGGACGTGGCTTGGTGCTTGCTGATTTGGCCAGAAGTCTGGTTCTCCGATGAGAAGCTTGGTTGGACAACTGAGCAGCTTGTTTAGCAGTTTGGTCTTGTGCCAAGCTCGTGTCTGACCGTGTCAAGCATATTTCTGACCGTGCCAGGCCTAGTCTGGTGCTAGGCTGAGTGGCTAAGCAGGTCCGCTCAGCTGCCTGGTTGAGCAGTTTTGTCCAGGTCAGGCAAGTGGCCAAGTCAGGCAGGTGGCCAGGTCAGCTCAGCGGGGGTTGTTCCACGCTCAGCTGCTTGGTTGAGCACCTTGATTTTCTTGACTTTTGTTGCTTTTTGACCATGAATCATTTCTCTTTTTTTCTTCATTTTATTTCCTACAAAATACATAAAAAGACAATACAAACACAAATATACCAAATTGTGATATTTATACAAAAAGTATTGTTTTAAGTTGGTTTTTCTCAATTATGCTTAACATGCTTAAGATAAGTACCATAAAAGTATATGATTTTTAGGTATGTTTGGCAGTTATCAGTTGTCTAAACACTGTCTTTACACCACTTGTATATTTTTAAGGCAATGAAATAAGTCTAATTCATAGTCGTATCAAAGTTGGCTGGTTTGTATTCAAGACACATGTGTATTCAAGACTTATCTATGTTCAATACTTATTTACTCTATAAGATTTTCTAGATAATTTAATTGAAATAGGTGTGACATATCAACAAGTTTGGAATTAAAAATTCTAGTTGTCCATAAGAAAAGAACGATGATTCAACCCAATTGAATCAAGATAAAGTAAAGCATCATCAAAAACTCTAATGACTAGATGGAATTAAATATCAATAAAGCAGAAAATAATTATGCATAAGATAAAGTTCATTTGATCCATCTATTTTTACATAAAGCAAAAAGCACTTTACTATTGTAGAATTAAAGTTCAAGGTGCAATAATTTGAGAATGCGACACATGACACGTGTAACACCATAATTTTTCTCAACATGTTAAATGAATTATTAATATATTAAGGAATTAATATCTTTTAATAATTCGCTAATATCTAGATAATCCTAGAGTAAGTGAGATATTCAGAGATACGATAATCATATATATATATATATATATATATATATTATCCAGTGATGATATATCGAATTAGAAAACCTTAAAATGAAATCTGATTGCGACCTTCATCCGACACTCAGTATAGAGTGTGCTTTTATTATCAGAGTGACAAACCAAAGTTTTAAGTACAAAAAAATCAGTTTTAATTCATGTTTTACAGTCAAATCGAGTGTAAACTCAAATAATTTTGTTTTCAAACTTTTTTGCCTCGTACAGCGCGAGGTACTACACGGTATAGATCAATACAATGTTTCTATCTACATAGTGTTAGATGAGAAATATAATCACATGTTTAGACTCAAAAACTTATTCTCGACGAGAATAATCGATCGAGTGTGAAATTCCCGGTATAGGTTTCTTTCCTCCATGAGAATTTTCAAATTTGAAGAGTAATGGAATAAGACAAAGGAATTTCCTTTTGCATGACATAATCATGTTTTTCGCTTGTAAGACAAGCAAAAAGGAAGGCATGTGGAGTTGCCATGCATTTAATGAAGTAAGAATAAGCCACTCGTTTGTCTCATCTTTATGATAATGATATGCTACATAAAACACAACTACTCTCATTTTTCCACATACACACACTAAACTAAAGAGGTGAGAGAAGCTCTCATCCCTCTCTTCTTCTTTCCAAAACTATGTGGCCCTTGGAGCAGTAAGGAAAGGAGTTTTGCAACTCCAACCTACACAAAAACTCTTCAAAGTCTTGGCTCTTGCACTAGGTAACTATTTATTTGGGACTTTTAACGCATTTCTTTTCTTGTTCATCCATTTTAAAATTTGTTTTATGTATATTTCTCAAAGTTTATAATTTAAGAATGAGGTTAGAGTAGTTAATGGAGAGGTTGAGGTAGATTGTGAAACCTATGAACTTGGTGAGCTTTTAAGCTAGGATAAGCCAAGAGTTCCATGAAAACTCTTCCTCTTTTTGTACTTTATCAAAACCGAACCCTACCACTAGTAGGAAGGTGTTCATCTTTTTCTTTCTTTCCAAGAGTGTTGAGTAAGGTTGTTGTATAGTGTTATATGCAAAAACCATGCTTAAAGTACTCTTACATTCAAGAACATACCCTTTGTTTTAAAAGGTGAAATACTTATGAAAACCTCATGATTGTAATCCTTCTATAAGTTACCTTTTGAGGTTGACAAAGAGAGTGGAACATAAGGACAAGCTTAAGTGGCTTTTGGAAGCTTAAAAACTTGTATTTAGTACTTAAACATTTCAAAAATCACCTTAAAATGATTTAGTAGTTAATATAAATGTTAATTCTTCCTCATGACCTTTAGTTCTAAAAAAGAACTCGCCTTTAGTGGTGAGAAAGTTTGATATAAAGAGGGAAACAAGTAGAAGTGATTTTGAGTGTTTAAGTGTGTTTTTTATGCATTTATTAGACAATAGATTTTTAGAAAAATGAAGGAAGCTATTTAGGTTCTGGAACTTTAGACTTAAGAGTTTCAGGAACCTAAAAATATGATAGTAGGTTTATAAAAAAAAGGTTGATTTTTGATACTTCCTTCTTTATTCTTTCATTTTCGTGGAAAATCACCACAAAATTATATAAAATCGAAAATAGAATATCTACAAAACCACTTCGTTTTAGAAATGATTCAAGGATTTGTCACAACTAATAAAATGTTCAGAATGTCATAAAAAATCATTATACCAAAAATTAGGTTCTTATTATGATGAAAATGCCCTTTTAGGGATTGCTTTCATAAAATTAGTCTAAACTATCCAAAATACACTACAACTATCGTTTCATTTCATCAAATTGAAAAGTTCTCAACAGAGACTATCCTTGAAATAGTCTCAGTATTTCACATGTAATTTTTGCATATTTTTCCATTGCGTTTTACTAATTTTAAGGTCATTATCAAATTAACAGTACCATACTTTAAAGAGAGCAAAATACATTATAGCTATCTAAAATATGCTTCTAATTTAGTTGTATTTTGATTATGGTCTGTATTATTGGAGAGGATGTTGCCTCAAACGCCTTACTTTTATTTACGACACTTAACTCTCGCACATCAGGTTATGCTAAGTGAGATGGTTAAGTGATGTGGCTCATTTTGGAAAACTAATCAGAGAAGTATCATATACTATCTAGTTTTTAAATTTGCTTATGACTCAAGTTTCGAATTTTCGCGAAGTTTCAACATGTGACGTTTTCAAATGAGAAGTTTTGAGAAAAAGGAATCGAGTAAGTTAACCTTATTTTCATAATCACTTGTTAACTTTTTTTAACAAGTAGTCGGGCTAATCTTTCTATGGTAACATCTCTTTTCAAAAAAAAAATGTACCTTCAATTTATCAATTCTTCGAATTACTTAGTTTAACCTTTTTATTAAAATAAAAATCTCTTTAAATACTTTCGGATGGCATTTCGGGGCGTTACAACACACATTCTCTTTCTTCCATGATGCATTATATCATACTCTCCAACAACCATGAAACATTACATGTTCACACATAATGACTTTAAATCATTAATTGTGTTGTAGAAAGGCAAAGAGAAAATCAAGCTTAAGAGAAGTTATTGATTACTAAATTCAAGAATAATTGTCATCAATGTTTCAATGATTATAGTAATGACTACATAATTGTTAGATCTATAAATAATCTCAACATTTAAGAATAGAATATACACCATCACATAACAAGAGAGAACATTCAGAAATACATTCAAAACTCTCATTTATTTCGAACATTTTATTCATCATTTTCATTTAATAGTAGTATGCTAAGTTGAACATTTGTGTTCAATCATTTGCTATTAAATTCACAATACTTATCTTTTGTTTTATTCCCCTCTATCAGGGTAATTAAAAGGCTTGCAAATTATATACTCTTTTTAAACACAAACCATTGTATAATGTAAATCTTATGGAGGCTTGGTGTGAGAACAATACTAATATTGTTGAACTTCAAGAGGATAATTATAAAATAATACTCATTATTATATCCGATGTTTGATTACAATGAAATATTTGTGCTATAAAAAAACTGGACATAATCTATAATATTGAGTTAACTAATATAAAAACTTTGTTAAATTTTATTCATTGTAATATTAAGTATTTTCTTGAACATCTTTTCATTTAAGTTTTGGTCAAGGTGAGATAATCGTCTAAAAAGTTCTGCTAAAAACAGATGAGTGAACCGTCTATATGCTGTTAAAATCACTTTAAACATATCCAAGGTTTTTTAAAACCATTAAATCTTGGAAAATACAATCCAACCCCCTTCTTATATTAGATTTGATTATTTTAAAAATAACCTCCACATTATTCTATAGACTTAACTGTGGATAATAACATTAGGGAATTATTTTATTGAGTAAAAACTTATTTTGGTCATTCAAAGTTTTTACATTACCAATTTGATTCCTAAAAAATTGATAGGCCCAAAATGATTCCAAAAATATCAAATTGTGGCCAATTTTTTTATCTTTTTTAGCATTCTTATGACGGATAGAGACTACTTGTCCTAAACGGTATCTCTCTATGTCTCAAGTAAATTAGAGTACTAAATTTTATTATTTTGTTGCTTTTAAAAAATTTCATTTATTCATGTGTCAATATATGATTGACTTGAAACAAAGAATGAGATACTGTTGGAGATAGCTGATCTTTATTCTCTTATAACACATCATAGAAACTATTTTGACTCATATTTATGATCTTTTTGTACCAATTTTATTTTTTATTTTTTCGAAAATCAAATTGGTACACGCGAAAATTTATAAACTAAAATAGGTATTCTCTATTTTATATTACATGTTGGCCATTATAGAATTTAAGGAAATTATGTTGTTCATGTTTTCTTGAAGGACTAACTCCGTATAGCTATAATATATTTCCAAAACCAATATAATATTTTATTCTAAAAAAATATGAATTACCTTAAAAGTTTGTTCTAATATTGTTAAATTATGAAATGTTGGTAAATGACATGAATTATGAATAACACTAACATAAAAATAAAATTTAAAAATAAATATTTAGTTAAAATAATAATGTGAAAATATCAATAAAAACTCATTCATTAATTATTAAAAGTTATTATTTTTAAATAAACATAAAAGCAAAATAATTTTAATAAAAAAATCACCCATTTTATTCGTTCTTCAAAGTATCACACATCATATACTCTTGTTGAAGTTATTCGAGCTCTTTATGTGTGCACTAACATACGACTCACTTTTTTATTAATGTGGACAAATGATCTTAATATACTCTAATATAAAATGAAATAATGAAATTATTATATGATTCTTATGTAAATATTCATTCTCTACTTTATTCAATAAAGGTTTAATTTAGAGCATCCTCTAATATGATATGCAAGGCCACTATTTTAGGATTGCTTCTAAACTAGTCATTCCTCAATAATATTTTGAAACAAATCTTAAGACCAGATTAACCCAACCCCATTTTTTGAATCCAGGCGTTGAATGTATGGCAATAAATATCACAGACCAATAAAGTTGAAGGTGATTTCTCACACTTGATGCATGACAATGACCAAAGGACAAATACAGAGAATTCTTAGTAATGATACTTATTGGGAAAGACAATTATGTATTCAAAAAGAATTAATTTCTCACCAAAATAAGTAAAGCGATTTTCTTGATAGTACGAGAAACATTCCTTTATACTTAAGTCACAATTTTTAGAAATCTATAGTTGATCTACATGGATATTTCAAATGACTAGGTTGATATTTCCTAGATATAGCATTTCTTATTAAATGATTCTAATTAATGTTGTTATCTTTGGATACTGGATTATTCCATCATGATACGGCCTTATTCTGGTCCATTACTATAAAACCCATATTACATAGGTTCATGAATTTCATCGGGTCCAAAGTGGCTATGAATATGGTCCAGGACTTAAACCGAGTTGGGATCCAAACAATATCAAATCATTAGGCTTCAAAGAATTGCTTTTAGACCAATCAAGAATCATGCATGCTCTTATAAATAGCAACTTCACACATATTTCAATTTCAAAACCGAAGGTCCATCATTATTTAAATTTATTATGCTAAAGCGTTTTTTACAACCCATATAGAAACATATTATTTAAATATAGATATGATTTTATTTTAATAAATTTTTATCATTCCAAAAAAAACATTTTTTTAAAACCAAACTAGCAAGTTACCCATGCATTTGCACGGGACGATATTTTTTGTCACATGATTAAGAACATATATTACATGTGCATTTATGATTAAGAATATGTATGTTGCTCGTGCATTTGCATGGTTAAAACCATATATGTTACCAGTGCATTCATATTGTTAAAAATTATTAATTATATATAAAATCATATTGTCAGACCATACGATTTAACTGTTTAAATCGGATAAACTTAATATGGGTCATCTACTGGTTTAACA
>NC_032012.1:13343261-13344121 GCF_001865875.1 Lupinus angustifolius
TACATAACATGATATAGTTAGTAGTATCTTATTAATAAAAAAAATCATCAATAAATTTATAATTTCATTATTATTTGATTCTAAAATAAGATTAGCATAAAAATAAATATTATTTAACTCTAAAATAACTACAAACAATATGTTATAATTCATATTATTATTATTATTTTAATATTGCTATAGTAACATTATATTTTAATATTGCATAGGTAATCATATTCCTTTTATTTTTAAATAAATCACATACATTATAAAGTTAATTTGCTGTATCATCATCTTATTATATTTGATCGTTTAACTTAGTTGATTAATTGTTTATAATGTCATTTTTATAATTGATCCATAAAATTTAAGATTTTATACTTATTTATAATATTAAAAATATAATTACTTATTTATCAATATAATTATAATTGTGCATTAAGAATCTAATGTTAAATAATTGTGTAATATGCTCAATTAATCATGCATGTTATGCAATTCAATAAACTAGAATAAATTATAGATTATGAATCCAAATATAAACAAATTGTCAAAAATGATGTAAAACATTAATGAGTAGATATTACTCAATTAATATTCCGAAAATTCATTAAATATAATACTACAAATTTATATTTCATTTTTGTACCTGATCAATAAATTCAAACAACAAATTGAATATAAATTGAATTAAATATTAATATTCCAAAAATTTATTATTTACGCCAAATTTATATCAATAATAAAAATTGCTTAAAATTAGGGAAATATAAATAATTTAATCAAAATATAAATCAAACAAATTAATTATCACAATCAAATCAAATTGCTTTAATATTTTGATTGTCACATCCTATTAATGATTAAATAGAAATTAA
>NC_032012.1:13344221-13345686 GCF_001865875.1 Lupinus angustifolius
AGTTGAATGAATCATGACAAATTACATATAAATATAAATTGATCCATAAATTCAAATTTTGAAATTGATCCATAAATTCAAACGTAATAGAATATGAATGGAATTGAATATAAATATATTTCGCAAATTTATTATTTATAATTATGAAAATTTATATCTATAATGAGCATAGCGTAAAATTAGCGAATAATAAATAATTTAATCAAAATATAAATCAAATCAATTAATTATCATAATGAAATGAAATTTCTTTAATATTTTCATTAGTACATCATATTAAAGAGAAATTCAATCAAAAAACTCAATAAAAAAATCAAATAACAAAAATAATTATGGAGGACAATTATTTAGTTTTTAGATAATATATCAAAATACATTCAAAGACAATCATGCCTAATAATTTGAGTTTCTAAAGTGTGACTATCAATTAATATTACTCAATTAATACATTCAAAGACATTAATGAATAATTATTACTCAATTAGCCTTCCACAAATTTATTACTATAATTATGCAAATTTATATTATATTTTTCTAAATCATCCATAAATTCAAACAAAACAGAATATAAATGAAATTAAATTGTCTTTGGTGGTTATGACTGATATGATGATCACATTTACTACAATTAATTAGATAAAATATACATATTCAACAATTAAACATGCCAAATTATTCATGATGAAAAAAAAATTAAAGATTATTCTTACTAATTTAAAGTTGACACATTCAGATAGTGAAAAAAAATTCCAATGTAAAAGAACAAACACATAATAAAATTAAAGAACTATTATTCTATACTCAGATAATGAATATAACATCTAATCATTGTACTATAGGATGTGACGTTTCTTTTCTACAAATGTCGAAAACAAAGAATAAGGTCAATTCGTATTTCATGCTTTAGAAAAATAACCATTAATCATTAGAATTAAATTGTACAATGAACAAAAATGGAAGGTTGACATGTTTTGGATGGAATGTTTTGATTGAGAGATTGACACATGTCATGAGGGACCTTTAGTTTTGATGAGAGGTTGACACATGTCATGAAGGCTTGAGAGATTGACACATATCATGAGGGAGTTTTTTTTTTGTTTTTTATTATATAGGTAATAGATAGAAGAGTTTAACACATGTTAATGAAAGTGTGCATGTCAAGAGGAACACTTTGGAAAGCTCTCCTAATATGTCATGGTTTTGATGAGGACAACTTGTGCCTAAAAGACCTTGAAGATCATCAACAAATCTACGTGCTTAAGTCTTTAATTGGTACTAGGCTTAGACTAGAATCTAGTTTAAGTTGAGTCAAGGCTTAGGGCACCTAATACATGTCTCATATGCATATATCTTTTAAATCATTTCATCCTTGAGATATGTCATTCATAATATGTTCATGCATTACATAAATACATGTATATGTGCATTCTAGGCATAAACTAAGTGTTAAACATGTATTAACTAA